>NW_023649855.1:5000-6230 GCF_015228065.2 Penaeus monodon | reverse complement strand
AAAAAGGAAATAAATAATAAACAAACAACAATAATAATGATAGTATCAGGGTAATAAAGACAACATTTTTAGTAACATCAACAACAAAAAACAAAATAAGGGGAAAAAATTAAACATAATCAAAATGATGTTTTTGAATAATAAAAAACAAAAACAAAAATAGATGACAAAAATGAAAAAAGGATTAAGCGAATGAAAATCAACATAAGAAAAGTTAATGAAAAAAACAGTGTGAAAACAAAAATAATAACAATAATACCACTACTTGCTTTTTATGTTTTC
The DNA here is from genome assembly GCF_015228065.2 of Penaeus monodon. Lineage (NCBI taxonomy): Eukaryota > Metazoa > Arthropoda > Malacostraca > Decapoda > Penaeidae > Penaeus > Penaeus monodon. Next base: position 5,948 of record NW_023649855.1, on the reverse strand, counting down.
CCACTTTAGGTCAAACTCCCCACGAAAGGCTTAAGAGGGTTCTCTTTCAAAACGAAGCCCCTTTATAACTTGTCCCGTTGGGATTCAACCCCGGCCTATACCCTTCAATTCTTAGCCACGAGCGTTACAACGCACCACGGAACGCCACTACTGCTATGCTGAAAAATCTGCTGATAAAAATGATAGTAATTTTAAGTAACGATCGGGGTATAATGGTGATATGATGTTAATGACAATAAAAATGATGTGTATATTAATGAAAAAAAAATGAGATAAAAATGAAAAAATTATAGTGATCTAACAAAAGTGATAATGGTAATTTTAATGATACTGATTTATAAAAAAGATATGATAAAAACAGTAACAATGATGAAAATAATAAATAATATTTAAAAAAACACAGAAATTTAACTAATTTATACTAAATTTTCATTGAACAAAGATAAAAAAGATGTACAATGAACAAAAAAAAATGATTATAATTAAAAATAAAAATAAACAAGGTAAACGATAAAAATAAGGGTAAAAATAGTAATGATTAATCATGATATTTTTATAAAAACGAAAATGATAATAGCAGTATAAGGTAATGATAATAGTCTAAAAAAATTAATGATAACGAATTGATATTAGTGCTAAAAATATTTAGTGATATAACTATGATATGATAATAATAATAACAACAATAAAAATTATATAATGATATAAAAATAACAATGATGAAATAAAAATGATTTTAGTGATGATTTTAAATATGATTTAAAAATAACAATAATGGGGATGACAAAAATAGTATAAAATAGAAAATCTGATAATATGATGATAATAATAATACAATAATAAAAAGGGGCTGATAAATGATAAAAGGGAAAATAAATATAAAAAAGAAAATAAAAATAAAAAAGAAAATTTCTAATAATGATCTGAGATATGATAATGAAAAAAATA
>NW_023649854.1:5000-6231 GCF_015228065.2 Penaeus monodon | reverse complement strand
TAAAAACGTAGGTATGTCATCTGTAATACACACATGTTTGTAACAGTAAATGTTCCCCCACAGAGAGCGAGGTGACATACAGCGTGGTGGCGGGCGGCGTCGGTGGCGTATTTGTGGTGGACGCTCGCGCGGGCGGCCTCACCCTGACGACGCCGCTTGACTTCGAGGCCAGACAGAGTGTGAGTTGGCCTCGCCGGCGTCGCGACGGCTTCTGCCGCCTGCACTTGTGTCCAAAGTTGATCTTATCATTTCAGATTTGCGTTTTACATGCAAATGCATGACGATTTAAAGCCGAACGCCTAAACACCCATGCGCAAGACCCCCACGCTCCACCGTGATTATATACATTATATATATATATATATATATATATATATATATATAATATATATATGTGTGTGTGGTGTGTGTGTGTGTGTGTGGTGTGTGTGTGTTTTGTGTGTGTGTGCATGTGTGTGGGTGTGTGTGTGTGTGCGTGTGTGTGTGGGTGTGTGTGTTGTGTGTGTGTATTGTGTGTGTGTGTGTGTTGTGTGTTTTTGGTGTATGTGTGTGTGGTGTGTGTGTACGCACACGCACACACAACACACACCACAAAAATATTTATGTGTTTTGAGTGTTTGGATACAAGTAGATATGTATGCACGAGGCCCACAACTCCCTCGTTTCCGCCCGCAGTATGAGGTGGTGGTGGAGGGGCAGGCGGGGGTGGAGCGCGCCTACGCCCACGTGATGGTGCTGGTGACGGACGTGAACGACGAGCCGCCCGCCTTCTCGCGCCCGCTCTACGAGACGCAGATCACGGAGGAGGACGACCGCCATCTGCCCAAGCCCATCCTGCAGGTGAGGCCGTGCGAGTCGGGTAGATCCTGAAGCACCTGACAACTGCCTGGCATGTCATCTTTGGATGTGGATGTAGACTGATCAGTTTTGAACATCGTGTTAGGCAGAGGCTGTGTTAGCTTGCCCAGATTAATGGAGGTTGGGGATAGGAAAGCTGCAGTTCCGAAGGAAATTGATAGACAGTTTTACTAGTAGTTCGTTATGCCATGCCCCCCTTTTTTATGAAAATTTCTAATTGGCAATATAGCTTATATTTTTCCCACGCTAGATATGTGGAGTTTTAATAGGTGCATTTTTAAGTTATGTTAAACTAACAAAGAAAAAGATATCGCGTCATTGGAGCGTGAGAGAAGCTGCAGTTAGGTGAGAGCAGCAGGGGTAAATCCCGTTA
>NW_023649853.1:0-2500 GCF_015228065.2 Penaeus monodon | reverse complement strand
AAGCTCATCATGGTCACCGGTGAAGCTCCGCGAAAGCGGGAGATGAAGTCCTGAGAGTGGCGCAGGTGAGCAGGAGAGAAGGTTGCCAAGAAGGGGAGTGAGACACTTTGCCAGCCCCGGCAGCAAGAGGGTGCGTCACAGATCCGGGAGGAGATGATGGGCGCAGAGGCACGGCCGGCTTATGGGTTTTAGGAAGCCATAGAAAAAGAGGGAGTCGAGGGTTGATGACCCTGAAACCCCTGGTATAGATTCGCCTCCCGGGAAAAAAGGCTGCTATCTCTTTCAGGCGACGGTGGAAAGGGAGCAGCAATGCGTTCACGGGGGGCACTAGTCTAGGGAGCATAAGTGGAGGCGTCATCCAACAGGTCCTGGGCCTTCTGCAGGTAAGAGGCACGGTCGAGGACCACCACCGAGTTGCCCTTGTCAGAGGGCAGAATGGTGACGTCCTCCCTGCGCAGGCTTTGAAGGGCCTCACGGTAACGCCTAGGAATGGAAGGGTTAGGATGGAGGAGAGATTCGAGGGCCGGGATGAAAGCACCACGAGGAGAGAGACATAGGCAAAGAGTTCCTGTGAGAAAAGATGACGGTCAAAGGAGGAAATATGTCGATGGAGGTAAGGGGGGGAGGGGGGGGAGAGCAAAGGAAAGACCGAACCCAAAGGGGTTGAAGCGGTGGGGGGTCAAGGACAGGGAAGATAAGTTGGTAACAGCGTCGGTGAGGGAGAAGCGGACCAAGGACTTGCGGGCGGTCAGGCTGGAAAGTTTCTGGGAGAGAGAGCGGCCATGGTTGGTGGAGAGGGACCTGGGAAAAATCATGGGCAAGTCGGACAAAGAGCTGGAAGATATGTCTAGGGAGGCGCTCCCCCAGGGAAATCCGAACGTGCACGTGAACGGTAGAAGGCATGCTCGACGTCCCCCCTGCCAGCACGTATGCGTTCAAGGAGGAGTGAACGTGCATAGTCCGGAAAGGGAGATCCTTCCTCAGAATGTTTCAGTACATTAGCGATGGAGGAAGGGAGTACCTGCTCGTCAAGGCAGTCACGGAGGAAACGTAGTTGGTTCTTCCGTCGGGCCGTGGCGATGACTGAATCCTCGTAGGCACGAAAAGCAGGTACCATGTTTAGGGAAGGAGGTGAACAGGAACGAGAGAAGATTTCTTTTAACCGTGGGGTCCCCTTATGAATAGCAAAACAACTCTTCCGTGCTGATACAATGGAAGAAAAACCCACAATACAAAAACTAGATTTATTGGAATGAGACTACAGTTTCGAAAAACCACCTGGATTCCATCTTCAGGTCTGAAGAGGAAAGGGAGAGGAGGGGGGGATAAAAGAGAGAGAGGAGAGGCAACGCGGGAACACGGGGCGGGTGAGGACAGACGAACGGAAGCCAGAGAAGGTCACATCAGGTCGGAGGATCGGGCGGACTATGCGCCGGGTGGCCGGCATACGGTAGAAGGCGGAGGATATGGGAAGCAAGGAGGCTGTCATAGGAGAAAGCCGCTGTTCAAGTTGAAATTAGGCAGCAGCTTTATAAAGGAAGATTCCACCAGTCTGCGGGGGTGGACATCGGCGGAAGGAAACACAATCCGCGCTGCTGACCAGTCCATCTGTGGCCAGTGTCCCACTGATGGCAAAAGAGGGCGTTTTTGTTGTGTCCCCTGGATATAGCGTACTTATGTTGAGACAGACGCTTGGTAAGAACTGGCGCCGTTTCCCAAAGTACTGCTTGTCACAGGGGGCACAAGGAACAGCATAGGTGCCCACCTTCGCGGAGAAGGAGGGCTAGTATGGACCCCGGTTGCGACGGAGAGTGTTCACCTGGCGAAAGATCAGCCTGCAGTTGAGAGGGTGAAAGGGGGACGGAGAGAGTAAAATTTTTCAGTGGTAGGGCAGGCTGAGGACGGGCAAAAGAGGAGTCAGGTTTAGGAGGAGAGTCGTGATAGAAGGTACGCCGCGCCCTGGATAACGCGGCATCGAGAACATGACCAGGGTAGCCCAGTTTGGAGAAAGAGCGACGAAGGAAGACGATCTCTCCATCCAGGTACTGGGGGTCACAGACCTGAAGATGGAATCCAGGTGGATTACGAAACTGTAGTCTCATTTTCAATAAATCTACTTTTTGTATTGTGTTTTTTCCATAAAATATATATATATATATACATATATATTATATATATATAATATATATATATATATATATATGCATACCACATACATATATACACACAGACACACATACACATATATCACACACACCCACACACACCCCACACACACACACACACACACACACACACACACACACATATATATATATATATATTATATTATATATATATATATATATATATATAGTGTGTGGTGGTGTGTGGTGTGTATGAGAGGAGATGGACAGAAAAAGGTGGGATTGAGAAGCAAAATGACTCCTTTTCATCTGTTTTCCCCCTTATATTCTTTAACCCTCCCCTTTTCCACGCGAATATGCCCCTTTATCATATA
>NW_023649852.1:0-6232 GCF_015228065.2 Penaeus monodon | reverse complement strand
ATGAACGCTGACTCATCCAGGTCTTGTGCCAGTAGGTGGTTGCGGATCCGTTTGATGATTCTGGGAATTATTAGGGTAATAATGATAATAATTACCAGAATTCTATTAATCAAAACAATAATGATGATAAAAGTGAGAATAAAGAGAATTTGGATAACATTTGATGATTATTAATATTATTACTATTATCATTATTATTATCATTATTATCATTATTATTATCATTATCATTATTATTATTATTATTATTATTATTATTATTATTTTTATTATTATTATTATTATCATTATTAATATTATTATTAATATTATTATTATTGTCATCATTATTATTATTACTTTAATTATTAGTATTATTGCCAAAAAATATATTATAACTATAATAATAACAATAATAATAATAAAAAGTATAATGATAATAATACTAATTGTTATAATATCGTTATTAATATTATTATTGTTATTATTATCATTATTATTATTTTCACTGGTAGTATAATTGTAAAAGTAATTATTATAACCGTAATAATTACAGTTATAACGATATTAATTAAAATAATGATATAAATAATTATTATAAAAACGATATTTTGTTATTATACTTGTTATTACTATTATTATTGTAGTTGTTATTAGTATAGTTGTAAAAATATATATTATAACTACAATAATTGCAATAGTAATGATAATAATTTCAATAATGATGATAATAATTGCAATAATGATGATAATGATGACGATAATGATGATGATAACGATAATAATTATGATAACCATGATAGTAATGATGATAATAACACTAATTGTCTCCATATATAATAAAAAAGGTAAAAGAAAAAAATCCCAAAAGTCGAAAAAGCGGCAAATCTAACGAAATATAGCCTTTTGAGAGTAGACTCCAAAATGACGTTTTTTCCATTCATATGATCATTCTGGCAATTATTAGGGTAATAATGATAATAATTACCAGAATTCTATTAATTATGATAATAATGATGGTAAAAGTGAGAATAAAGAGAATTTGGATAACATTTGATGATTATTAATATTATTACTATTATCATTATTATTATCATTATCATTTTAATTAATATTATTATTATTATTATTATTATTATTATTATTATTATTATTATTATCATTAATATTATTACTATTATTATTATTACTATTACTGTAATTATTAGTATTATTGCCAAAAAATATATTGTAACTGTAATAATAACAATAATAATAATAAGTATAATAATATTAATACTAATTGTTATAATATTGTTATTAATATTATTATTGTTATTATTATCATTATTATTATTTTTACTGGTAGTATAATTGTAAAAATAATTAATATAACAGTAATAATTACAGTAATAACGATATTAATTAAAATAATGATATAAATAATTATTATAAAAACGTTATTATTGTTATTATTATTATTAATATTATCATTGTAGTTGTTATTAGTATAGTTGTAAAAATATATATTATAACTGCAATAATAATGATAATAATTGCAATAATGATGATAATAATTGCAATAATGATGATAATGAATATGATAATGATGATAATGAAGATAATGATGATGATAACGATAAGAATAATAATAATCGTGATAATAATGATGACAATAACAGGAATTGTGTCCATATATAATAAAAAGGTAAAAGAAAAAAAATCCAAAAAATCGAAAAAGTGGCAAAGTAGACACTAAATGACGTTTTTCCATTCATTTGATGATTCTGGGAATTATTAGGGTAATAATGATAATAATTACCAGAATTCTATTAATCATGACAATAATGATGATAAAAGTGAGAATAAAGAGAATTTGGATAATATTTGATGATTATTAATAATATTACTATTCTCATTCTTATTATCCTTATTATCATTATTATTATTATTATTATTATTATTATTATTATTATTATTATTATTATTATTATTATTATTATTAATATTATTATTATTATTATTACTTTAATTATTAGTATTATATCCAAAAATGTATTATAACTGTATTAATAACAATAATAATTATAATAAGTATTATAATAATAATAATAATTGTTATAATATTGTTATTAATATCTTTATAAAAACGTGTTTTTTTACCCATTATTTTTTACTATTTTATTGTAGTTGTTATTAGAATACTTGTAAAAAAATATATAACGAATAATGCAAAATAATGTAATAATCCAAAATGATGAAAAATTGCAATAATGATGTTTATTTTATTATATATATAATATATATATATATATCGGTTATATATATAATGTGTAATTATATATATATTTATTATATATAAAATATTATATATATATTTTATTAATATATATAAATATATATATATATTATTTTTTTTAATATGCAATAAATAATAATATATATATAATATATATAATATAATATATTATTATGTAAAATTAGTAGTTATTATGTATATATTTATTATATATTACTATATATATATAATATATAGAATATTTTTATTATTTTTTATAAAATATAAATAACAAATAAAATATTTTAAAAAGAAAAGAAATATAATAAAATAATATTACATTATTTTTATTAAATATATATATTTTATATATAATATTATAATATATATATATTTTTTTTTTTTTTTTTTTTTTTTTATATATAGTTAGATATAATCATAATATATAATATAAAAAAAATAATATATATAAATATATACAAAATTAAATATAAAATATAAATAGAAATATATTAAAATTAAAAAATATAAATATATTTTAAAATAATAACAATTTATGGGGTTAATATATATATTATAATAATATAAAATATAAAGAATAATATATATATATTTTTTATATATTTATATAATACTTTTTTTTGACAAATTTTCTATTATATATAATAATATATATATATATATATTTTATATATAATATATAAAGATAATATATTAATATTATACAATTTTAATATATATGTAATAATATACATATATTTATTTTATATATATAATAAAATTTATTAAATATTAATTTTAAATTTTATATTTTTTTATTGTATTTTTATATATATATATATATACATTATAATATATATATATAATATATAATTTTAATAATATATATATATTAAAGATGGAAAAATGTAGTCCATTGATTTTGAAAATAACAACCCTGCCTGCCCAGGACTCGAACCTAGGTCACCCGGGTATGAAACCGGAGGCCAGTGCAAAACCCAAACCCAGCCACCGACCTTTAAAAAGGGATGTGCAACTGGGATCTACTAGCTATAAGTAATAACTATCTATCAATTTCTGAGTAATGATAGCGAAGTCTCAGGGTCAATCGCCATGGGTTTCAGGGAATTGATTTAAAATTCAAATCTACGTCAGATGTACTTATAATATATATATATATTATATATATATATATATATATTATTATATATTATGCCACACGACCCACAAAAGGAGTGTTCAACTAGGATTTTACTAGCCCCATAGACATTACCGTTATCATACTTGATAATGAAGCGAAGTTTACGCTCACCCCCCGTGGGTACCGGGGGAAAATTGATTACAATTCAAATCCAAGTCAGAGCCCTGAGGATATTTTATGTAAGAGGGAAATAATGAAAATGCCGCATTGATATCCTTTTAGGGGTCGGTGGCAGGGTTTGGGTTTTAGCACTGGCCCCCCGGTTTTCATCCCCGGGGGGGCCCTGGGGTCGAGTCCTGGTCGGGGAGGGTTGTTATTTACGTTTTCAAGCGGCTTTACTTTTACCCCATCTTCAAAAAAATATCCCTCAGGACTCTGACTTGGGATTTGAATTTGCAAATCAATTCCCCCGAGTGCCCAGGGAGTGAGCGAAAAAAACTTCGGTCAACTCAAGTATGGGTAGAAAGTAATGTCTATGGAGCTAGTAAGATCCTAGTTGCACACTCCTTTTAGGGGTCTGTGGCTGGTGGTTTAGCCTGGCCCCCGGTTTAACCCGGAGTGACCTAGGGTCGATCCGGGGCGGGGAGGGTTTTTATTTATCGAATAAATGCGGATTGCAAATTCCATCTAATATATATAATATTATATATATATATATATAATATATATATATACATAGCAAATAAAATATATATATATATATATATATATATATATAAATATGCATTTAATATATTAAATTAATGTAATAATATAAATTATAATGTATATTATATAATTTTTAATATAAAAGATATAAAAAATATATTTTTAATAATAATATATAGTAATGTTTATAAAATTTTAAATATAATTTATATTATTTTATAAATTTTATAATAATACAACAACATATATAAAAAATATTTTAATATATATTATAATATATATTACATAACAATTATATAAATAAATATATATATATAATATAATATAATTAAAAGAATATATATATATATAATTAATTATTATAATATATATATATATGTATGTATGTATATATATATAAAATAATTATATATATAAATATATAAATAAATTATTATTATAATAATAATATTATATATATATATTAAAAATATATAAAATATAATAATATATATATATATATTATATATAAAAATTATATATTATGAAAAGATGGAATTTATGCAATGCCGCATTGTATCGATAAATAACAACCCCCCCTGCCCAGGACTCGACCCTGGTCACTCCGGTATGAAACCGGGGGCCCAGGTAAACCAACCATGCCACACGACCCACAAAAAAGGAGTGTGAATAGGATCTTACTAGCTCCATAGACTTTACTTTTACCCATATTTGGTAATGACAGGAATTTTTTACCTCACTCCCGGGGCACCGGGGGAAATTGATTTAGAAATTTAAAATCCTAAGTCAGTTTCCCTAGGTATTTTATGAAAGATGGAATAATTAATCCCGCATGATATCGATAAAAAACAACCCCCCGACCGACTCGACCCTGGTACCCCCGGTATAAAAACCGGAGGCAGTGCAAAACCCAAACCATGCCACACAAACCCACTAAAAGGATATCAATGGGGATTGCTTTATTCCATCTTACATAAAATATACCTCGGGAATCTGATTTGGGATTAAATTTGCTAAATCAATTTCCACCGAGTACCCACGGGGAGTGAGCGAAAAAAAATTCGCGTCTTTACTAAAGATGAGTAGACAGGTAATGTCTATGGAGTAGTAAGCCCTAGTTGAACACTCCTTTTGGGGTCGTGTGGCATAAATATATACATTATATATATAATTATATAAATAATAAAATTTTAAAACAGTAATCTGACGTAGGTTTTGAATTTTTAAAAAATTTTCCACAATGCCCATGGCGATTACGTGAGACTTCGTATCAAAACAAAAATTGGTGGGATAGGTTATTACTAATAGCTAGTAAAGTCCTGTGCACAATCCTTTAATGGGCGTGGAGGTTGGTTTTGCACGCCTCCGGTTTCATACCCCGGGGTGACTAGGTTGAGCCCGGTCAGGGGAGGGTTGTTATTTTCAATTCAATGGGACAAACATTTTCCACTTTTAAAATATATATAATAATATATATAATTTTAAATATATATATATATATATATATAAAAATAGGTATGTATAAATAACATATCCCGATATATATTAAATATAATATTTATTATATTATATATATATATATACTATATAAATTATTATATATAATACATTAAAATATAATATGGGATATTTTAATAATAATATTTTTATATAAATAATTTTAAAATATAAAATTATATATATAATATATATAGAAAAAATAGTATAAAAATAAGAAATTACAAAATAATATAATTATAAAAAATATATAAATATATATTTTTAGGATAATATAATAAATATATAATATATATAATATATATATTATATGATATATATGTAAAAATATAAAAAAAAAAAAAAAAAAAAAAAAAAAAAAAAATATATTAATATTAATAATATAAATAAAAAAAATTATATAGTAATATATTTATAATATATATATATAAAATAATAAATATATATATTTATATATATGTAATATATATATTTAAAAAATAAAAATAATATAATAATAATATAATTAAATAGATAATATAAAAAATAAACAAAAAAAACATAATTTTTAATAAAAAAATATATATTTAATATATATATATATATATGTATATATTATGCTATGTATATATATATATATATATATATATATATAAAATATATAAAAAATA
>NW_023649851.1:0-6232 GCF_015228065.2 Penaeus monodon | reverse complement strand
TTTTTTTCCCCCCCCCTTGTTTTAAAAAAATCGACTTTTCCCCCTCTTTTTTGTAATCCCCTTTTTTTTTTTTTTTTAATTTTTTAATTTCTATTTACGACTTTTTTCACTCATTCACTTTGTTATTTTATATCATCCATTTATGCGTTTATTAGTTTTTTCTTCATCATCGCTTTATTATTTTGGCGGTGTTTATATCACTATTTTTTCGTTATTATTTGTTTTTCATTATTATACCCCACACAAAACACACAAAACACATCCCAAAACATGTACACACACACACAAATCCACACGTGAAACCACACACACCCCCAACCAAATACACAAAGTGTACACACACACATACACATACTTATGTATATAATATATAATAATATTATATAATTTTAATATTAATTTTTAAAATAAACTTTTCCAGAAATGAAAAACTTTTCTTCAAAAACAACTAAAGAACTCTCCCAAAAAGGGTCGAACTCAACAAAAATTTAAACCCCTACAATGGACATATCAAAACTAAAGATGGACTTGTTTTATGATGGAAAAAAAGTCAAAGATAGATAATCAATATTTTTCCAACTTATACAAAAAGAAAAAAAAATCTAACAACAACATAATTAGACTCAATGACACGAGGATGAACCACCGCCACTGCTGGACGAAGTTATAAAGCCTAAAAAAGTAAAAATAAAAGAGCCCCGGAATAGAAAAAATAAAACAGCAGAACAAATTTAAAGAAGCTGGCGAAAGTTTTTAATACTTTTTCTAAAAACCTGTACAAAAATTGGAATGAAAAAAAAGGGCCAGAAGACGGGAAAAATCAGTTTACTCCCATACCAAAAAAGGGTGAGCACTCCATGAAACAATAATGGACAATTGCCTTAAAAACCAGCAGAAAAATTTTTTGAAAATTATTGCTGAAAAATTTAATTTTAATTTAAGAGAGAAATTGCGACAAACAACGGGTTTTTCGCCCGGGAAAAGGTACCAAAAACCAAATTCTAAATTTTAAAATTGATCTAGAGAAACAGCATCCGTTGGACCCGGGGTGAATAGGTCAACGTCCCTCGCGTGTCTAAGGGGCACTAAAAGAGGTTGGCGGGCAAAAAGGGCACCGGCCGTAAAAACCCCTGCCAACCCAATACATGATGCGGAGAATCGGGAAGCAGAAGGCCGCTGCAGACCTGACCCCCCTAAGGTCGACATCCCCCGCTTTCGCGAATCGTTCTTGACCCGTGAAGAAATTTTTTGAAACTCTCTTTAAAAGGCATTCGGAGCGTTTGTAATCAACATTGTCGGGTAGTTCACAATGTTCCTTTTTTAAACCTCTCAGAAAATTAACTGACTTCAACGACTTGGTGGCCATGTTTTATCCTATTCCCCAAGGACATTCCGAAAATTTTTTCCCAAAAACGAAGCCCCCCCGATTACAATCGGGGCGCCGGGACGGAACGGCCCTGCCCCCTGAGGAGGACTGGGGACGGCGGGAGTGACGGAGAGGGAGGCCCTGGAAAAAGGGCAGAGTGGGGGGAGGAAGATCCCCACCGGCGACCCCCGTTTAATGGGAAAAAGCCCGTAGGGAAAAAAGAAGAAAAATCTAGAGAAAAAAAGAGAAAAACAAAAAGACCCATACCCGTTTTCATCGATTATGTGAAAGTTTTGATACTGTTGATCACGATATCCTTGGGGTAAATGTACGAATTTAAGTTTTCCCAAAAATCATCCAATTAAAAAAACCTTGTATGACCAACAACAGCAGCTGTAAGAAACCCCTTATGGGGAACAAATGGTTCGAAGTCAAAAAAGGAGTACACAGGTTTCATTCTGTCTCCGACCTCTTTAATTAATTCTGAAACAATTATGAGGGCTCTAGAGAATTTTGAAGGGTTGGATGTTTGGGGGATACAAAATTCAAAATCTGAGGTACGCCATGTATATTTTTTATTGCCAGCAGTACACTGAACTACAAAAAACTAATAAAGTTAGAGAAGCAAGCGAAAAGGCTGGGTTTTTTTCTTTATGCCAAAAAAAACAAGACAGAAGATTCAAAGATAACCGGCAATGAACAATGAGAACATGTTTACAATCAAGGAATGATTGTGAAAAAAGGAAGTTCACTTATCTTGAGCTGTTTTTTAAAAAAATACTTATATTCCCCCCCGGAGATAAAAAGAAGAATTTTCCCTTGCCAAAGCGCCACATTTCTCTCAAAAACATCTGGGGAAAAACGAAAACATTACCTTACGGGGCAAGCTGAGGTTTTTGAACTCTTTTTTCCCCAAATTTCATCATATGGTTTTTGGTTTGGGTTTGAAAATAGATAGACAAAAAAGATCAAAGTATTTTGAATGTGTGTTATCGGGGAGGGGGGCGGGGAAATACTAGTTTGTATTATATAAAAAAAATAATATAATGTAGAAAAATAATTGAAAGGAAAGCAACCGTTTGGGAATCTTGACAAAAAGGAATAATAGGTATTGGTATGAAAGGAGGCAGTTTAAACCAACCCTTCCCACAAGGATAAAAGGAGGGCAAAACAGACTATGCCCATAAAAGATATTCGGCTTCATTAATTGAAAAAAAAGCGAAGTTTTAGTCAAATGTGGGGCCCGGGGGAAAATAATTTAGAATTAATTAAAGTATTTTTCTAATTTATTATTTATTATTTTTTTTATATTGGTGTGTTGTGGTTTGTTTGTGTTGAGGTGATAGGTGTGGGTATGCGGGGTGTGTGGGAAAAAAGGGTGTGTGGTTTTGTTGTTTTGTTTTTTTGTGTTTGAGGAGTTGTCCGTGTGGTGGTGTTAATTTAGGCATTTTAAAGTGTGTTGTTGAGTGTGTGTGTTGGTGTGTGTGTGTGTGTGTGTGTTGTGTGTGTGTATGTGTGTGTTTGTGGGGTGTGTGTGTGTGGGGTGAGTGTGTTTTGTGTGTGTGTGTGTGTGTGTTTTGTGTGTGTGTGTGGGGTGTGTGTGTGTTGTGTGTGTGGGGTGTACACGTGTGTGATTTGGGTGTGTGTGTGTGTACACGTGTTTGTATTTTGTGTGTGTTTTGTGTGTTGTGTACACGTGTTTATTTGTGTTTGTTGTGTGTGTACACGGGGTTTTTGTATTTGTGTGTGTGTGTGGGGTGTGTGTGGTTGTGTTTTGGTGTGTGTGTGTGTGTGTGTTGTGTGTCGTGTGTTTTTGTGTGTGGGGTACACGTGTGTGTGTGTGTGTGTGTGGGGTGTGTTTAGTGTGTGTGTACACGGTTTTGTATTTGTGTGTGTGGTGTACACGTGTGGATTGTGTGTGTTGTGTGAGTTTTGTGAGTGTGTTGCGGGTGGGGTTGTGTTTTTGTGAGTGTGTGTGCGTGGTGTGTGTGTTGTGTGTGTGTGTGTGTGTGTGTGTGTAAAACACTGTGTGTGTGTGTGTGTGTACACGTGTGTGTATTTGTGTGTGGTTGAGTGTACCGGGGTGTGTAATTTGTGTGGGGTGTGTGTGTGTGGTGATGTGTGTGCGTGTGTGTTTTGTGTGTTTGTGTGTGTGTGTGTATGTATTTGTGTTGTTTTGTGTGTGTGTGTGTGTGTGTGTACACGTGTGTGTATTTTGTGTGAGTGTACAGGGTGGTGATTTGTGTGTGTGTGTGTGTGAGGTGTGTGAAGCTGTGGAGTGTGTGGGGCGTGCGCCCACCCTCAGGCCCACCCACTGCAACGTCCCCCCCCACCCGTAACAAAGCCTGTACATCAGAATCGCATTAAGAAAGGGATCGTCACAGCAAAGCAATTTCCTCCGACGTGTCTCTAGGAATTCTGTCTCATCCACCTGCCTGGGAGATGCTCCGCGGTGGATGCTGCGAGGGAGGGAAAGGGGAGAGAGGGAGGGAGGGAGGGAGGGAGGGAAAGAGGAAGAGAGGGAGGGAAAGGGGGGGAAAGATAGGGAGGGGAGAGAGGAGGAGGGAGGGATGAGGGGAGAGAGAGGAAGGAAGGAGGCGAGGGGGAAGAGAAAAAGAGAGAAAGAAGAGGAGAAGAGAGAAGAGAGAGGAGGAGACTTTTTTTTTCTCTCTATCTCTTTTTCTGTCTCTTTCTCTTCTCTCTCTCTCTCTCTCTCTCTCTCTTCTCTCTCTCTTTCTCGCTTTCACTTCTCTCTCTCTTTCCCTTATCCCTTTGTCGTAAGGTTGTTGGGGTGCGTCCCGTGCGGCGCGTGTGTGTGTGTGCGTGCGTGCGCGTGTTGTATTCGCACGTGCTGTGTTTGCGTTTAAATCCAGCGGATGGCAACCCGGCCATTCCTTGCACGGGGGGTAATTTAGAAAGCAAAAATAAGCAGCCGTCGGAAGAGCCTGTCCAACACCAAGCATAAAATAACCTTGCAAATTGCATTGCATTGTAAATTACCTACTTAGACTACGTACTTGTTCGGTATTACTTACCTGTCTGTCCTCTACCTATCCTTCTCTATTTTTTTTTTCTTTTTTTTTTTTCACTGTCTACCCTTTTTTAATTTTATCTGCATTTTCCCCCTTCCCCATTATTGTAATTTTACCCCTCCTCCTTCCTAGCCCCTGTCGATGCTGATTGGCCGATAAAAATCCTCTTCGATTCTCATTGGCTCAGACAATCATCCATTTGCTTCTCATGTGGCTGAGAAACCGCCATCGATTCTCATTGTGATAAAATTTTCCGGCCATTCTCATGGCTGAGACATCTCCCGTCGAAGCTGACTGGCGGAAAGGTTGAATCCCGGAAAACAGCTTTCGTGAAAGCTTATTTTCAATTTCCTTTTTATAGTCTCCACAGCGTCTGTGTTTAATTCTTTTTCTTTATATTTTCTTTGAAATGTCTTTTAGGATGTTATTAATCTGGTGAAAGGCGGGAATTCCATCTTCCATCTTTTTTTCAAAAATATGATATATGTATGTGTGGTTCTGTTATGATTAAGCGTGTAACCATTCTGGTTTATATTTCCGACTCTAAAACAAAATGGCGGCTGGAAATAAATAAAACCGCTTATTATTCATGTATTTCCATGTGTTTGTTTGCGCGTGTGCGTGTTTGTTTTGAGTGTGTTTGTTTGTGGTTTGTGTTTGAGTATGTGCGTGTAGTTGTGTTTGTATGAGTTGTGTGTGTGTGTTATTGAGAGTTTGTATTTATTTGAGTGTATGTTTGTTTGTTAGTTGTTTGAGTGTCTGTGTCTTTGTTTGAGTGTGTGTTTTGTTTGAGTGTGTGTTTGAGTTTGTGTGTGAGGTGTGTTGAGTGTGTGTTTGTTTGAGTGGGTATGTGTGTATGTTTGAGTGTGTGTGTTTGAGTGTGTGTGTGTATTTGTGTGTGAGTGTGTGTGTGCTTGAGTGTAGGAGTGCACGCACACTCACGTGCGTGAGGACAAAACGTCGCCACGGCTTCTGACAGGAGTGTTGCCACCTCAAGTTTCATCCCTTTTCCCAAACTATAGTAATAGCCAAGGCGTGTGAGACACGTGGAGGTGAGAGGAGATACTTCATATTGTTAATACCTCAAGGAGTGAACGCTGGAGTGAACGGTGAGATGTTGCCAGGCCAGGTAAAGAGGTTGGTCCACTCACTTTGCCACAGGAGATGTATTTTTGCTTTTATAAGAGACACAAAACACCTGAGATCTGTACGACTATGCTAAGGTCCAGATCACCAGTTTTACCCGGCTAATTGTCAGCCTTCTCATTGCCATGGATACCAGAGTGGCCTGGTACCCATATTAGCTTGATTGATTTGTTGGCACCATGTAGCTTACGAATGATATTACCCAGAAGTTCATTTTTGGTGGTTTCTAATGATTTAATGGCTTTAAGTGAACTTAAGGAATCAGAAAAAATTACTATTCTATCGTGGGTCGTCGATAGTGCAAAATCAATGGCTTTATCAATGGCAAAAAGTTCAGCAAGAAAGATCGATGTATGATTCGGCAGTCTGAACTTATTCACATTCAGTCGACCATACCCCGCACCACACACTCTTCTGTCTTGGAGCCGTCGATATATAAAAAAAAGGGAGATGTTTAATAAGGATCTCTCTGAACCTCTGGCGTACCTCCACCTCCGGCGCCATGGCTTAGCTGATGGAAGCCAAGCTTCCATGTGGAAAAATTGGATTTCCCATGGCGCTATATTTGACTGAACCAGGGTATCGATGTAGAGATCTATGACACTTCTCGCAAGGTCGTGATCTCGTGCAAAGGGCTATCCACTTGCCATTAGGTGCTCGGTCTCGCCACCTTTCGGAAAACTGAGCC
>NW_023649850.1:0-6233 GCF_015228065.2 Penaeus monodon | reverse complement strand
AAAAAAAAATTTTAAATTTTATTTAAATATTATAAATATTAATAAAATTTTTTTAAAAATATATATATATATTTATATTTTAAATTATATAAATTTTTTATTATTATTATAAATAATACAAAACATACATACTTTACATACATACAATATATAATATATATATATATATATATATATAAAATATATATATATATACACACAACACACACACCACACACACACACACACACCACACACACACACACCCCACACAACACACACACAACACACACAACACTGTAAGAAGGCCGATAAGCGGTAGAGTGCAGACAAGTCTCTTTGGGGCACGATGCAGACATCTTGGTAGAGGGGAAGGTTTGAAATAGATTTCTCGTTCACTTGAAGCAACTTATTGGTAAAGAGAGAATGGTACAGCTGACGGACAGAGGTTTCGGTCCGGTCAGTGTGCTGTAGGCTGTCTGTCTGTCGCTCGCAGGCGACCCTCTTTTAAACAGATTGAACAAGAAACTCACAGGGGTTGCGATGTACTTGAAGTGTGGAAGGAAAGGATGTGATCATTTACACGGGCGATGTCGCGAGGCGGAAGTCCTGCGGATGTCGCAGTGTTACTGTATTAAATACATATTTATAAGTTATAATGTTATATGTATGGCAAGGGTAAGGTAAGGGAATACATCATACAACATACATAATATATATATTATATATATATATATAAATATATATTAATATATATATATATAATTATATATATATGTATAGGTATACCCCCACACACACAACACACACACATACACACACACACACACACACCACACACACACACAAAACACACACACACAACACACACACACAATGACAATTGGTAAGGAAAGGGGAAGGAGTCTACAATGAGTGGCCCCAAAGGGGAGTCCCCTAGCAATAAAGGTTGTATGAAAACATTTAGGATCCATTATTGAGAGTGTGGTGCAGGGGCCATATGTGAAATGAATGTGCCAATTGTGTTAAAAGGTCTCTTTCACACACACCACACACACCATTATTCACAGATGAGCATTGACCACCGTCTCTTTCGTGTCCCCTCCCAGGACACCAGGTGGACCTGTACCTGCGGCAGGAGTGGACGGACGAGCGCCTCCGCCATCCCAGCATCCCCAACCCTCTGGATCTGAATGATCCCAACCTCGTCAAGGACTCTGGAGCCAGAATGTATTTCCGAACGCCAAAAAACCCCAATTTCCATTTTGTAACGGGCCCAACGTGCTCGCGGGATAACCCGGACGGAGGATCCTCTACATGCTCAGGTGAGGCTTTCCGTCGTCAGGCTCAAAAATAAACTGAGAGAGGCCTGGGCTTGCTGGGATGGATGGCTGTTGAACAAAACAAAACAAACACATATTCTACTTTCATTAGAAGAAGCGATATCGATATATATTAGTTGAATGGATGGTCATCTACTTTTTTGGATGCTGGTGTCTTATCTTTTTGGGGGGAGTGTTTGTTGGGGTGTGAGTGCCCACAGATAGGCGGGTGTGATGGGAAGCGAGATCAACGGGGAGCCGGCGGGTTCCCCGTCGGCTAAAGAGGGGCATTCCTTTTGCATTGCTGTGTTTGTGTGTTCTGCTGGAGAATTGGGGTGGGCGAGGAAAGGGGGACCCCGGCCCGTGTGACAATGGACTTGCTCCGTGTGTCAGCTGGTGCGATGGGCTAAACCCTAGTCCTTACCCCCCGGGTCCCCACCACAACAGAAACCCCGCGACAGTTGCAACTTCTCGCGCCTGGGGGGGGCGCGAACCCCCGACCCCTAGATGAAAGGCGACCTTTCCCACTGTACTACCCGAGCTGGTCACGGCTACGATAGAGATAATTCTCAAAGTATGTACGAGTGTGGCCTCGGGTGCAAAACCTCTTTCACTGTTATTGTCTTATGAGCCTGCACAGTGGAGACAGTCAAAGGCTGCCCGGGGTCGTATGTTGACCCCGTTCCCCCTCAGGGCGCGTGGCCTAGGGGTTCCCTGATTGCAATTTCCTTGCTAATGGGGGGCTTTTTGTTTTCCCCCATGGATTTTTGGATCCCCTTCGAAAACCAGCGCCACATTTTTGTCAAAGGATCGAGATCAATCCCTGAAGTATGTTTACTACCCCAAAGGGGTATGGGTGCAAGACCCTTGGCTTCTGCCTTAGACAGGCGTGGGGTTTGTTTTACATTTTTAGGCCCAGATGGAAAACTCATCAAGGTTTTTGCCCACGGGGGGCACGACAAAGTTAGGGGGGGGGGCCATTACCCTTAGCAAGATGCGTTTTTTAGCTGATAGCGTATTAAACCCTGGCTGTATGGACAGCCAGGAGTTGTTTGCAAGTAGTTCTTAACTGTTTCGAGGATCTGACTATTTTTTTGTCTTAGGCTGTGTCTCCTGCGGAGCCTGGATAACCTTTGACAGAATTGTGCTGCCATATGATCGATTCGTGAGCCAGGGGGAGAAGGTTTGCCACCTGAGGAGGTGAGGACCTTTGTCCACCATTGGGCGACCTTCGCAGCTTCATTTTTGACTGTCTCCAATTTGTCTGTTGTTTTCTCTCTGTGCCAATCAAGCACTGATGCATAGTCCACAATGGTGCCGGATTGGCATTTACATAGAATGATCTAGTACTTGGTGTCTGGCCCCCCTATTGTGTTACATCCCGTCATTCGCTCTCATGGACGACCGTTCTTGTTTTGGTCAGTCAACATGTACTGGACCTCCTCTGAAGGATAGGGTCCAGTTCTATCCACTTACCAAGTAGAGGAGTCCCTGAACCCATTCTATTCTATTCCTGGAATTTAAAGACTCGTGCTTTAACTTTATGTCTCAGACCCATGGCTTGGATTTGGCTACAGAGATCTTAGTCTTGCCTACATACTCCGTAGACACAAGGTCCAACGCATGGGCTTTTATTTTGGCAGTCTGGTCCAGTGGAGAGATAGGCAAGATCCGTCCTTGCATAGATGATCTTGAGCCCCCCACTGGGAGGTTTATGTTTGAGGATACAGAATTAATGTGTTAGAAAGGGGCTGGATGGAGAACCCCACCCTGGGTGTTCCATTTTTAGTGGCGTGTGCGTGATAGGTGACCTTGGAATATACTTTGGCTGTCATGTCCTGAATACCCTATCCAAAGCAAGTCTTCCTCTGATTTCTTCTGGATCATGCTCTCGTTGAATCGGCTAAGAAGATTTGCTAGTTCAAAAGCTTCTCCAGGCAGGAATACTACCACAGATGTCCCGCGCTTATGTGTGGCCCTTAGAGCGTGGCATGCTGTGCGCTGTGCTCATGCCCCTTGAACCCATGGAGGTGTTCATGTGGGGGTCACCATTTTCCATTGGAGACGGTTTAGTACATCCTCTCGGTCCGTTTTGGCCAGCACAGCTGAAGGAGAGAGATGGGCGGTTTAAATCCTGGCTCCTTTGGTTGTCGGGATGGAACTATTGTAGCAACGTCTGCCAACATTTCAACTCGCGGGGTTTAGATGAAGGATGTTCCCAAGGACTTGTTGATGAGTTTGCAGGAGTGGCAGGCTACCATGTCAGTCCTAAGTGGGAAAATGAATGGTACGAGAACCCATCAGACTTCCAGGGCTGTGTCGAACTGTTTTATAGGCTTGGGTCTTAGTGTCCCTCCAAAGAAGATAACGTCTGAGTTTAATCGGGTTCAGCTGACCTTCTCTGAATGAGGCAAGTACGTCGGCGTCTTGCCCTCAGTTGGCTGCAAGACTGTTGCTGCTTGTTCGTGTTCTTGCAGGAACTGCAGAGCATTTAGACCTGGCTGATGTCTAAGCTCCTACAGTTTGGCGGTGTACACACATGAGGGCCCCCGGCCAGGTGAATCTCGACGGCAAGAGATTCAACATCGTCTCTACAGTGTGGTGAATCGGCTGTTGCAGAGCAGGGGATTGTTGCTCTGACAAGGGTGATCAAGCCTCTCTTGCCAGCAATGTCTGGCAGAATGAAGACATGATACCCTGAGAAGTGAAACAGGTCCACTGTTAATGTCTCCTGGAGCATGACAATATCAATGCTACTTGATCGCACAATTGGTGGAGGATGGCATTCCTTGTGGAGAAGCCATTGATGCTTTGTATTTGGATTGACTGGTTGTCGGAGGTCTGACAACTCCATTGCGAAGTCCTTGCTGTTGAGGGTCTTTGTTGTTGTTAGGCTATCCCTGGGTCTACTGGGGGTGGAGAGCCATTGGTAGCTTGGCTTTTTGGTTGTTTGGGCTTTTCACTAGGTTTTCTTGTGTTTTTTCTTTGCTGGCCTTGCCTGGGCAAGGTCAGCGTGTTCTGGCTCTGGCTGCACAGATTCAGCCTGGTTTGGCTACCTGTAAGGGCATGGACTGGGTTGGAGTAGGGAGAGGAGTCTCGTCCTTGGTGAGATGGGGCTGGTTTGCTCTCTCCAGCTTCCTTCCCTTTAGGACTGCGGCAGTCTGGGTCATTGCCGTCATGCGACCATGACTGCCTTCTCGGCTCTTCACACAATCTACCCAGTGGTACTGCTTCTGTGACTACAGCAGTCACTAGAGAGTCATATCTTCCTCATCAAGAGATCTTTATCTCTTGGGAAGGGTTTTGTAGTGCTCTTTGAACCTTTATTCCTGTGATTCTTCTGCACTTTTTTCATGTCAGAAACTCTTTTTGTTGAGATATCCGGTGTCGGCTGGGGAGCAGCTTCCTTCTTTAGGAGGTCGGGGCTTGATGTGCAGCTAGCCTGTGTGGACGATATGTTGGCCTTGAAACACATGAAGTGAATCAGGCACAATGTCTGGGTGTAGGTGCCCAGTTACCCAGATCAAGGTAGGGCTAGGGACCTTTCAGGTCACCGAGGACTTGCGTGTTTGAGTCTTTCCTTTCGACTTCGGGAACCTCCATGACCTGTGGGTTGATGATCCAGTTTCCACTCTTGGAGGACTGAGAAGCAAGTAACACCATCTGATTTCTTAGTCACTGGGATTCAGTTGTGAGGACTTTCACCTTCCTCCATCTTGTAGCTCCTTCGTTTCTGCAGGAACCTCCAGGGTAGTTTGATCTTTAGGCATAATGGACCATGCCCTTATCTCTAGCACCTGAATCGAAACCAATTTTCGTGCATCTCTATCATGCCCTGCCAGTTGGTAGGCATTGTCGAAGCCTTTGGGGTTGGCTGGCACTTTAAATTAGGGGAAACGCCTAGCCTCCGGGCTAGTACAGTGGTAACGTGTTGGCCTCTCATCCGAGGGGTCGGCGGTTCGCGAGAAGTTGCAACTGTCGCCTGGAGGTAATGCTGTGGGCTGGCACCATGGCTTAGGACCCAGGTTCAGCTGAGTCAGTCACAGCCTGACACATGGGAGCGAGGCGGCATTAGTCGACACAGCCGGGCTCCCCTCATGGGCAATACCCAGGCCGAGGCTAAGCTTTCGCATACGGTTTTCTTTGGGAGCCAGACTCTCCCTCAGAGTCTGTCTCCGCCATCGACGTTCGGCCCGACCCTTCGGCTTCGGGCTGCGCATGGGGCAGTAGCCCCACAAGCAAGTCGGTAGGCTAACTGGTGGAAACTCAGAGGCCTCCTACTTGGGGCAGTTGGAGAGGCAGCACGAGAGTCCATCTGTGGCACAGGCATGACAGAGTCATATCCTACGTGCATGGGTTTTCTTTGTACCGAGGAGCACGTATGTCAAAATTAGTTGCTGCCACCACGAGCAGCCCAAAGCCGAAAGGGCGGACTGAAACATTCCTAGCCGGAGACTGGGAGAGTCAGGACCCCCTAGGCATTTCCCCAATTCAAAGTGCTAGCAAACTTAAAGGCTGACAATGCCTACCAATGTCAGGAATTGAGTTACAACGTAAATCCAGCTGTCGATCGGATGACGAGATCAGGCATATTATCAACCAAGATCAAGTACCTGATTCCTGGAAACGAAGGAACTGACAAGATGGAGGAAAATGAGTCTCTCAGCACGAATCCCAAGGATAAGAGAGTCATGATGGTGCTACTTGGCTTCTCATCTCAATGATGTGAGGATCACATCACACCCACAGGGCGTGAGCTTCCGAATGTGAAAGGAATCAAACCCGGCAAGCTGGTGACCATAAAGGTACCCAAACTGCTACCCTTGCTGGGTAACGGGGCACCTACAACTCAGAACATATGTGCCTGATCCATCAGTGTTCAAGTACCAAAAACCACCAAGCTACTGCAGAGCCAAGCAAAGGGGTTTTGGC
>NW_023649849.1:0-6233 GCF_015228065.2 Penaeus monodon | reverse complement strand
TAGGAAGGGAAGGAGGTTAGTTTGGAGAGGAGGAGGGAGGGTGAGAGGAACCCTTTAGGTGTGTGTATTAGAAATCACACGAGTTCTTCTTCCACATCGCCTACACCATATACGGGATTGATGCAAAATATGGTTGAGGAGGAAAGTCTATCGCAGATGATAGATGTATCATTTTGGTATTCACCTTAGCAATATTTGTGTGTGTGTGTGTGTGTGTGTGTCTGTGTCTGTGTGTGTGTGTGTGTGTGATGGAAATAGAAAAATAAAAGTATATATTGTACAACGAGTTTTATAATCCTTTTCAGTTAATTGTATTCTTATCCCGGTCACGACGAGGGACAGAACGGTAATTATTGGTCATTAGCAGAGCTGTTGTGTGACCGACCTGATGTGTGTGTGTGTGTGTGTGTGTGTGTGTGTGTCTGTGTGTGTGTGTGTGTGTGTGTGTGTGTGTGTGTGTGTGATGGAAATAGAAAAATAAAAGTATATATTGTACAACGAGTTTTATAATCCTTTTCAGTTAATTGTATTCTTATCCCGGTCACGACGCGGGACAGAATGGTAATTATTGGTCATTAGCAGAGCTGTTGTGTGACCGACCTGGTGGGGGGTGGGGGGACGGGGGAGGGTGTTAGGGTTATTGATTATGACAGTTTCATTCATTAGGAGGGGTGGTCACTCGTCTGTAACAGGGTCAATTCTCGATCCGGGTACAAGTTCAAACACGATGAATATTGCGGGGGAGGAGGAGGGGTGATGAGGGAGGTGGGTCATCAGTGACACCTGGCATTGGGTTGGATTATGATTGTCTCATTCATTAGGAGGGGTGGTCACTCGTCTGTAACAGGGTCAATTCTCGATCCAGGTACAAGTTCAAACACGATGAATCATTAGGAGGGGTGGTCACTCGTCTGTAACAGGGTCAATTCTCGATCCAGGTGGGGGGGAGGAGGGTCATCTGTGACACCTGGCATCGGGTTGGATTATGATTGCCTCATTCATTAGGAGGGGTGATCACTCGTGTGTGTAACTGGGTTAATTATCGATACAGGTACAAGTTTAAACATGATGAATATTGCGGGGCGGGGGTGGGAGGGTATGGAAGAGGGTTTTGGTGGTGGGGTTGGGGTAAGAGGGTGGGGGGAGGGATCATCTGTGGTACCTGGCATATGGTTTCAGAGAGAAGGGGAGGGGAGTCCTCCAGGTGTGTGCTAATGATTTTGGTTACGGTCATTGATAATGATTCTGGTTACGGTCATTGATTGCGTTAATCACTTTCCGCGGTCATTAACCTGTTGTGATGCGTAAGGTGAGGCGTTCTGTCCAGTCGCCTGTATTGGAGAGGAGGGGAGGGACAGATATCATTAGAGTCGGTTAATGATTTCCAGTTCCGATCATTGATTATGATAATCACTTTAATTATGCCTACTTTCTGCTATGATGCGCCATGAACGACCGTAAGGTAGTCTGGTGTGCATGCTAAACATCATTAACTATGATTAATGATTCCGGTTACGGTCATTGATTACGTTAATCACTTGCGGTTACGGTCATTGGTTACGTAAATCGATTGCGGTTTCCGGTTTTCATTACCCTACTTCCTGTTTACACCCTCATGTGCGTACGTGAGTGGAGCAGTTCTGTCCAAAGACCATCTACTATTATTATTTTATTATCATTATTATTATTATTAATATCATTGCTATTATTATAATTTTTATCATTCTCACCATTATTGTTATCATTATTGTATTTGTTATTATTATTATTACTATTATCATTATCATTGTTATTATTATTACTATTATCGTTATTATTATTTGTGTTATTAGAATTATCATTATAATTATAACAATTACTAATATCATTATTATTATTATTATTATTATTATTATTATTATTATTATTATTATCATTGTTTTATTATCATTATTATTATTATCAGTATCATTGTTATTATTATTATTATTGTTGTTGTTGTTGTTATTACTTTCATTAATATTATTATTACTTTCACTATTATTATAATTTTTATCATTCTCATTATTGTTATCATTATTATATTTGTTATTATTATTATTACTATTATCATTATTATTGTTATTATCATTACTATTATCGTTATTATTATTTGTGTTATTAGAATTATCATTACAATTATAACAATTACTAATATCATTATTCTAATTATCAATATCATTATCACTGTTTTTGTTGTTGTTGTTATCACTGTTGTTATTATTATTACTATCATTATTACTATATTATCATTATCACTATTATTATCATCATTATTATTATTGCCATCATTATCATTAATATCATTATTAGCAAAATTGTTATTGTAATCATTATTACCATTATCATTATTGATATTATTATCATTTTAACATTATTTTTACCAATCGCAGCAAAACAAAATGGCGCCTCTGCCTCTGGCATTTCGTCGACTTGTTTGACACAGACCGTCGACTTCGTTGTTTTGCTTTTAAATTCTTTGGAATTTAATCGGAGTTTCAGAATCTATTGAGCAGCGAGTAAGCTTATTTCTTCTGAATGATAAAAGACAATAATAGCGCAATCATTAACATGATGACATGCTCTTGGAAAGTATATCAGTGAAATGCGATGCTGGAACGTGACTTGCATTAAATGACTGACTGGGACGCGTCTTTACAATTTATTTTTCTCAGCACTTCATCATTCGTTTTCTTCTCTGTCCAGTTAATACGTAGTACTCGTCTATAACACCATATTTCAAAACTATTGATCTTTTTCCACACACACATACACACACAGACGCATACACACATACACATACAAACACACACATACAAACACACACACACACACACACACACACACACACACATATATATGTATATATATATATATATATATATATATATATATATATATATATATAAGAAAATAAATATATAAATACTTTATTTTTAAATACATAGAAACACACTATTATTATCATTTAACATTATTTTTACCAATCGCAGCAAAACAAAATGGCGCCTCTGCCTCTGACATTTCGTCGACTTGTTTGACACAGACCGTCGACTTCGTTTTTTGCTTTTAAATTCTTTGGAATTTAATCGGAGTTTCAGAATCTATTGAGCAGCGAGTAAGCTTATTTCTTCTGGATGATAAAAGACAATAATAGCGCAATCATTAACATGATGACATGCTCTTGGAAAGTATAATATCAGTGAAATGCGATGCTGGAACGTGACTTGCATTTAATGACTGACTGGGCCGCGTCTTCTTTGGTTGCGTCATATTACGTTATGATTATTCTCTTCACTATTATCACCATCATCATCCTCATCCTCATCACCATCGTCCATCACCATCATCGTCATCCATTATAATCACCTAGATTAGATTGAGCTATCATAATCACCTTCACCATTTCATCATCATCATCACCATGATCATCATCATTGTCGCCTACACACCATCATCATCACCATTGTCACTTACATAGCATCATCATCACCATCACTATGAAAAGCATTTCGTCAAAAAAAGGCTATAAATCTCTGCTCAAAGATATGAAATAATTGGCGGAGATAATTTCGGCCTCTGACATCGCAGTGCTTCTCTGGCGCCACGCTGTCTGCGCCGCCGGCCGGACCTGGCGCCGCTCGCTCTGCAACTCGGGGCAACGTTCCTGCTTGTCTGTTGCGATTTCTCTCTCTCTCTCTCTCTCTCTCTCTCTCTCTGTCTCTCTCTCTGTCTCTCTCTCTCTCTCTCTAACTCTCTCTGTTTCTCTCTCTCTCTGATGGTGATGACGATAATAATGAAGATAATGATAATGATGATAATGATAATGATGTTGATATAATGCTGATGATTGTGATAATTTTGATGATGATTAGGATAATAATGATGATAATGATAATGATGATGAAGGCAATAATAATGAAGGCAGCAACGATAATCATAATGAGAAAGCAACGCAGCAAGAAAATGCAAGTCACGCTGTCATCTTATCTCGCTCTAAACACACTTCAGAGATCATCTGTTCATCCTCAGGACGTCGACATTAGTTCATTCTATCTTCCGGAAGCTCGTTTGTCAATAATCTGGCGATGTCTTGTCATTTCAGGTGAATTAATAATAACCATAAAAGAAAAAAATAAAGGGCGACGGTGTGTGGGAAAACAAGTTGACGAAACATCCCGGGAGAGCAGCCATTTTGTTTTTTGGGTAATTTCGCATAGATATTATTGTTACTCCGCTGTAATTATCATTATCATCATACTATATCAAGTATCAGTATTGTTATAGTCTAAAAGTTTATTATCAATATTATCATTTTCTACATTATCAATGATGCTAATATGCAATAACTAATATCAATCTAATTATTCTAGTTATGCTAATATTGTCATTAATTATTGTGATTATCGCTTTCATCATCATCTTAATCGTCATTATGACTTTCCTCATCCTTACCTTCCTTACCATTATTTTTCATCATCTGTGTCATCTTCATCACCATCATCATCGTCATGCATTTCCTTGTCAGAATCATCATATTTCGCTTTACCCCGCATTTCTCTCACTTATTTATCAATCATTTATCTATCTATTCATTTTCGTTTCTCTTTTGCTCTGTCTACCTCCCTTCCCTCTCTTTCTCTCATTCTTTAACTCCGTCTCTCACTCTTCTATCTCTCACATCCTTTCAATTTCTCTCTCTGGCTCTCAAACTCTCTCTCACTCTTTCACTCTGTCTCCCACTCTTTCTATCTCTCTCTCATCCTCTCCCTCTCTCTTTCTCTCTCACTCTTACTCTCATTCTACCACTCGCACTCTCTGTCACTCTTACTCTGTATCTCCCTCTTTCTCTCTCTCTCCCTCTCTCTATCTCTCCTCTCTCTCTCTCTCTCTTTCTTGCTCTCTCTCTTCTCTCCTCTCATTCTACCACCCCTTCCTCTTTCTTTCTCCCTCTATCTCTCTCTCTCGCTCTCTCTCACTCACTCACTCTACTACTCTCACTCTCTATCTATCTATCTATCTTTATCTCTCTCTTTTCTCTCTTTATTTCTCTCCCTTTCCTCTCTCTTTCTCCCTCTCTCTCTTCTCCCAATATATGTATGTATATATATTATATATATATATATATTTTATAGATATATATATAAAATACGCGCCTTCGTCAACGCTACTGCACGCCTGGGCAAGTAAACACGCATGCGGCGGCGACGGTTTTTGCGGCGGCGCGGGGGCGGCGGACCCGGCGAGGTTTTGCAGCGGTCGTGGTTGTGGCAGTAGGACGGTGGAAAGTAAAACAAGCAAAAGGAGGCGTCGACTACTTTCATGAACATTCAGTGAGGTTTTTAAGATATATACAAACGTATCTGTCATTTTATGACCTGAAATTTCTCAAATTTCCTTTGTTACAATGCAGATATTCCATAATTATACCAATATACCTTGCTTGCACACAATTTAAGTATTATATATAATATAATATATATATTTTTATATACAAAAAGAACTGAGCCTGTCTGAAATTACATTACCCTAATCTCGTTCTGTAACCATACAACAGATAAACCACCTATGTCATCACATGCCTCCTTCGTCGGTCATATATTTAGAGTATGATAATAGTCCAGTAACAATAGCAGCATAGTTCCATGCAAAAAAAGAGTACAATTCGAGTTCATTGATACTTCTCTCTCCCGCTGCAAAACTGTGCCACCTCCGACGCAAAACCATCGCTGTCTCCTCTGCAAAACCACTGACGCCTCTGTCGCCCAAACCACCGCCGGGTCCGCCGCCTCCGCCGCGTGCGCGTTTTCTTGCGCGGGCGTGCTGTAGCGTTGGCGAAGGACGCCCTGCAGGAAGTAGGCGGGTTACAATTTCCCCTGTCTAACTGCGGCAGTTTTACATTTAATTATCGTGCTCTGATAGGTTAACCGACGTAGGGGGGGGGGGGGGTAGCGATGACATAGGTTTGTTTAGCTGTTGAAAGATTACAATAGTGAAGCGATGGTGTGGTAAACCCAGATATGTGTTAAGTGCTTGCATGCCTTCTCGCTTGCAGCTTCCACCCCTTGCTAGCCCAGTGCGAAAAAGGGAGCAGCTACTGCATAGTATCCCCTGCCAGGTCACAGCATCTCCATTCATTAAGATTTCTGCAGTGCCTCCTCGTGGCCACCATGGGAATGGTACCTTGCGGTTTTCCCGGCTAAATCTTGGGATTC
>NW_023649848.1:0-32818 GCF_015228065.2 Penaeus monodon | reverse complement strand
ATTTTGCCGCTTTTTCGACTTTTGGGAGTCAATTTTTTTTATGACCATTCTTTATTATTCATTATATATGATACATATTTTATCTATCATCATATATTTTTTCTTATTCATATTATCATCTTATTGCATTATTATCTATTATTTATATTATATCATTATATATCTATATCATTCATCATCTTACATCATATAATTATATCATCATATCAATTTATCGATTATTATTAATTATTGATTATATATATATTTTATGGAATATACTATACATAATATATATTTACAATAATATACATAATAACATTAATAATAATTATATCAATATTAATTATATCGTTATTACTTATTATTATTTTAATATATTATTATTATTATTTATATAAATATTAATATATACAATAACAATAATAAATAATAAAATATATAATAAACATACATATATAATATATTATTAATTATTATTATACTTATTTTAATTATTAATTATATAATTTTTTTGCAATATACTATAATTAAATTATAATATTAATAATAAATATAATATAATATATAATAATATATAATTAATATATAATATAATATATAATAATATTAATATATTTAATATTTCAAAATTTTTATTTATTAACATTATATATTATGAAATAATTTGTAATTATTATATTATTACCAATAATATAATTAAATAAATTAAAATCATTTTATATCTCTCTTAATTATATTTCTATTTATGCATTTTACATTTTGGAATGATTTTATACTTAATTTATAATATATAATTTTTATATATTTCATAATATTATTACTAATTAATTTATATCATTATAATTAATTTATAATTATCATTATTAATGTTAATCATATTATATTATATATATATAATATTAATATATTTCATCATTAATATAAAATTTATTATTTATATCATATCAATTTTATATTATATTGAATTTATTAGTTATATTAATTATTTTTGAATTATAATAACAATAATAATTATATAAAAATAATAAATAATAATAATTATATATAATAATATTATACATTAATTATTATTATTAATTTTAATTATTAATAATTTTTTTGAATATACTATATTAAATATATTATAAATAATATATAATATAATTAAAATAATAATACTAATAATATCATAATAATAATGAATGAATAATAAGAATCATATTCTGATATTCAAAGGTTATCAAATGTAGTCCTCTTTAATTCTCACTTTTACCATCATTAATTGTTATGATTAATACAAGTCTGGTAATTATTTATCATATTACCCTAATAATTGCCGAAATACCCAAAGAAATCGAAAAAACGTCATTTTGGATATACCTCAAAAGGCTATATTTCGTTAATTTTGCCGCTTTTTCGACTTTTGGGAATGTTTTTTCTTATAACCTTTGTGTATATTATATATGGACACATTCCGGTTATTATCATCATTATATATCATATTATCATCATTTATTATCGTTATCATCATCATATCATCATTATCATCATTACATCATCATTATCATCATTATTGCAATTATTCTCCATCCTTATTGCAATTGTTTATCATTATTTTGCAATATTGGAGGTTATAGTATATATTTTTGCAATAATACTAATAACCACACAATTAATATAAGAACAATAATAATTAACAATAATCCCGATTTTATAATAATTATTTATTCATTATCTTAATTTATCGTTCTTACTGTAATTTTACTGTTATACATAATTATTATTTTTTGCAATTATACTACCCGTGACAAATAATAATGATGAAAATAATTACAATAATAATACTAATAACAATATTATAACCAATAGCATTATTATTATTATACTTATACTTATTATTATTATTGTTATTATTACAGTTATAATAGATTTTTTGGCGTAATGCTAATAATTACGATATAGTAATAATAATAATAATAATAATAATATACTAATAATACTAATAATAATAATACTAATTAATCTAATAATCCTAATAATCCATAATAATACTATTATAAATCATTCAAATTTATCAAAATCTCTTTATTCTCACTTTTAATTTACCATCATTATTGTTATGATTAATCCAATTCTGTAATTAATTATCATTATTACTCCTAATAATTGCCGAATACCCAAAGAAATCGAAAAACTCCCATTTTGGAGTATACTCTCAAAAGGCTATATTTCTCTAGATTTTGCCGCTTTTTCAGACTTTTTGGGAATGTTTTTCTTATACCTTTTTTTATATTTATATGGACACAATTTCCGGTTGTATCATCATTATTATCATGATTATCATCATATTATCGTTATCATCATCATTATCATCATTATCCATCATTATCATCATCATTATCATCATTATTGCAATTATTATCATCATTATTGCAATTGTTATCATTCTTATTGCAATTATGGAGTTATAGTATTATTTTTGCAATAATAACTAATAACCACAACAATAATACTAGTAATAACAATATAATAACAATAAATAACGATTTTTATAATAATTATTTATATCATTATCTAATTAGTATCGTTTATACTGTAATTATTACTGTTATAATAATTATTTTGCAATTATACTACCAGTACAAATAATAATGAATGATAAACATTACAATAATAATCCTAATAACAATATTTATAACCCTAGCATTATTATTATTATACTTTACTTATTATTATTAGTGTTAATTATTACAGTTTTATAATAGATTGTTTTGCAATAATCTAATAATTTAAGATAATCGTACAATAATAATAATAATAATATATAATAATAATAATATAAATAATCATAATAATAATAATATAATATAATAATAGTTCAATGTTATCAAAAGTATCTTTTATTCTCCTTTTACCATCAGTATGTTATTTGATAATACCAATTCTGTAATTATTATCATTATCACCCTAATAATTGCCGAAATACCCAAAGAAATCGAAAAACCGGTCATTTGGAGTATACTCCTCAAAGCGCTATAATGTTTCGCTAGTTTTTGCGCTTTTTCGACTTTTGGGAATGTTTTTCCTTATACCGTTTTATATTAATATGGACACAATTTCCTGTTATTATCATCATTAGTTAATCATATTATCATCATTATTATCGTTATCATCATCATTATCATCATTATCATCATTATCATCATCATTATCATCATTATTGCAATTATGATCATCATTATTGCAATTGTTTATCATTATTAGTGCAATTATTGGAGTTATAGTATTATATTTTTTGCAAATAATAACTAATACCACAACAATAATAATAGTAATAACAATAATATACAATAATAAAGATTTATAATAATTATTTATCATATCAGTATCTTAATTAGTACGTTATTACGGTATTGTAACTGTTTTATAATATTATTTTTGCAATTATACTACCATTACAAATAATAATGATGATACTATTACAATAATAATACTAATAACAATATTATACCACTAGCTTATGATTATTATACTTCTACTTATTTATTATTATTGTTATTTAGTACAGTGTATAAGTAGATGTTTTGGCAATAATACTAATAATTAAGATAATAGTAATAATAATAATATAATAATAATATAATAATAATAATGATAATAATAATATAATAACTAACAATAATAATAATAATATGAATACTATTCAAGGTTATCAAAATCTCTTTAATTTTCTCACTTTTACCATCATTATTGTTATGATTAATAAATTTCTGGTTAATTATGATCATTATTACCCAAAAAATAATAATTGCCGAAAATACCCAAAGAAATCGAAAACGTCTTTTTGGAGTATACTCTCAAAAGAGGCTATAGTTATCGCTAGATTTTGCCGCTTTTTCGGACTTTTTGGATGTTTTTCTTATACCTTTTTTATATTATATATGGGACACATTCCTGTATTATCATCATTATTATCATGATTAATCATCCATTATTATCGTTATCATATCATCATTAATCATCATTATCATCATTATATCATCATTATCACATTATTGCAATTATTATCATCATTATTGGCAATTGTTATCATTAATTATTGCATTATTGGAGTTTATAGTATATATTTTATTGTCAATAATACTAATAACCACAACAATAATAATAGTAAATAACAATAATAAGAACAATAATAAACGATGTTTAATAATAATTAGTTTATATCATATCGTAATTAGTATCGTTATTACTGTAATTATTAACTGTTTATAATTAATTTTTGCATTATATACTACAGTACAAAAATAATGATGATAATAATTACAATACTAATACCTAATAACAATATTTATAACCACTACATTATGATTATTAATCTTATACTTTTATTATTATTGTTTATTATTACAGTATATAGATTTTTTGCAATACTACTAATAATTAAGATAATAGTAATTAATAATAATAATAATAATATAATAATAATAATAATAATAATAATAATAATAATAATATAATACAATAATATAATAATATTAATTGATTTCAAAGTTCAAATTCTCTTTAATTCTCACTTTTACCATCATGTGCTTGGTTTATGATTCAATAAATTCTGGTAATTGATTATCATTATTACCCTATTAATTGCCGAAAACCCAAAGGGAATCATCGAAAACACGTCATTTTGAATAGACTCCAAAAGGCTATATTTCGTTAGATTTTGCCCGCTTTTTTTTCCGACTTTTGGGAATGTTTTTTCTTATACCTTTTTTATATTAATATATGGACACAATTCCATGTTATTATCATCATTTATTATCATGATATCATCATTATAGCGTATACAATCATCATTATCATCATTATCTCATTATCCTCATCGTACATCTTATTGCAATTTAATTATCATCATTAATGCAATTGTTATCATTATTATTGCAATTACATTGGAGTTATAAGTATATATTTTTTTTGCAATAATACTAATAACCACAACAATAATAATAGTAAATAAACAATAATCTAACATAATAACGATTTTATAATAATATTTATATCATTATCTTATTAGTATCGTATACTGTATTATTACTGTTATAATATTATTTTTGCAATTATACTACAGTACAAAATATAATGATGAAATAATTTACAATACTAAATACTATAGCACAATATTCATAACCACTAGCATTTTATTATTTATACTTATACTTATTATTATTATTGTTATTATAAGTTATAATAGATTTTTGGAAAATACTATAATATTAAATATATAAAATAATAATAATCTAAATAATAATAATATAATAATAATAATAATAATAATAATCATAATAATAATAATAATAATAATATTAAATTAATATCAAAAGGTTCATCAAAATTCTCTTTCTTCTCACTTACCATCATATTGTTAGATTAATACAATTCTGGTAATTATTATCAATTATTACCCTAATAATTGCCGAACTACCCAAAGAAATCGAAAAAAAGTCATTTTGGAGTATACTCTCAAAAGCTATCTATATTTCGTAGACTGTGCCGCTGTTGCGAATTTTGGGAATGTTTTTCTTATACCTTTTTTTATTATATATGGACCACAATTCCTGTATTATCATGCATTATTATCATGATTATCATCATATTATCGTTAATCATCATCATTATCATCTTATCCATCTTATCATCCTTCATACATCATTATTGCAATTATTCATCATTATTCGCAATTGTTATCATTATTATTGCAATTATTGGAGTTTATAGTATATATTTTTTGCACATAATACTAATAACAACAACAAATAATAATAGTAATAACAATAATAATAACACTCATAACGATTTTATAATAATATTTATAAAGATCTTAATGTAGTATCGTATACTGTAATTATACTGTTATAATAATTATTTTTGCAATGATACTACAGGAAAATAATAATGATGATAATACAGTACAAATAAATAATACTAATAAAAATTATAACCACTAGCATGCATTATTATTATACTTATACTTATTATTATTATTGTTATTATTCCAGTTATAATAGATTTTTTGGCAATCATACTAATAATTTAAGATAATAGATATAATAATAATAATAAGTAATGAATAATAAATAATAATAATACTAATATAATAATAATAATAATAATAATAATATATTAATAATATCAATGTATCAAAATTCTCTTGATCTCAATTTTACAGCATATTGTTATGATTAATACAATCTGGTAATTATTACATATACCAATAATTGCCGAACAATACCCAAGAAATCGAAAAAACGTCATTTGGAGATACTATCAAAAGGCATATATTCGCTAGATTTTGCACGCTTTTTCGACTTTTGGGATGTTTTTCTTATACCTTTTTATATTATATATGGACACAATTCCTGTTATATCATCATTATTATATGATTTCATCAGTATTATCGTATCAAGCATCATATCATCATTATCATCATTATACATCATCATTATCATTCATTATTGCAAATTATTATCATTCATTTAGTGCAATTGTTACATATTATTGCAATATTGGAGCTTATAGTATATATTTTGAAATATACTAATAACCACAACAATAATAATAGTAATACACACAATTACTAACAATATAAAACGATTTTATAATAATTAGATATCATATCTTAATTAGTATCTTATACTGTAATATTACTGTATAATAAGATTTTGCAATATACTACCAGTACAAATAATAATGATGATAAATAATTACAATAATAATATAATAACAATATTATAACCACTAGCTTATATTATTATACTTATACTTATTATATTATTGTTAATTAGTACAGGTAATATAGAGTTTTTTGGCAATAATACTAATAAATAGATAATAGTAAAATAAATAATTAATAATAATAATAATAATAAATAATAAATATAATAATAATAAATATAAATAATATAATAAATATTTAATTAATATTCAAAGTTATCAAATCTTCTTTTATTTCTCACTTTTTACATTCATATTGTTATATTATACAATCTGGTAATTATATCCTTATTACCTAATAATTTGCCGAAATACCCAAAAGAAATCGAAAAAACGTCAAATTTGGAGTATACTTCAAAAGCTATATTTCGCTAGATTTGCCGCTTTTGCGACTTTGGGAATGTTTTTCGATATACCTTTTTATATTATATAGGACACAATACTGTTATTATCATCATTATTATCATGATTATCATTTGATATTATCGTTATCATCACATATCATCATTTCATCATTATCATCATCATTATCATCATTATGGCAATTATTATCATCATTAGTTGCAATTGTTATCATATTATCGGCAATTATTGGAGTTATAGTATATATTTTTGCAATAATACTAATAAACCCACAACAATAATAAATATTATCAATAACAAGACTAATAACCAATAATACGATTTTATAATAATTATTTATATCATTATTTAATTAGTATTCGTATTCTGTAATATACTGTTATAATAATTATTTTGCCAATAACTACAGATACAAATAAGAATGATGATTAATAATTACAATACTAATACTAATAACAATATAGATACCACAGCATTATATTATTAAACTTATACTTATTAGATTATTGTTATATTACAGTTATAATAGATTTTTGCAATAATACTAATAATTAAGATAATAGAATAATAAATAATAATTAATAATAATAATAATAATAATAATAAAATAATAATAATATAATAATAATAATAATAATAATAATAATAATAATATTAAAATATTCAAATGTTATCAAAAATTCTCTTTATTCTCATTTTACAATTCATTAGTATGATTAATACAATTCTGGTAATTATTATCAATATACCTAAAATTGCCGAAAATACCAAAGGAAATCGAAAAAACGTCATTTTGGATTCGACTCTAAAAAGGTTATATTTCGCTAGATTTTGCCGCTTTTTTCGACTTGTGGAATGTTTTCTTATACCTTTATATTATATATGGACACAATTCCGGTTATATCATCATTATTATCATGAGTATCATCATTATGATCGTTATCATCATCATTATCATCATATCATCATTATCATCATCATTATATATTATTGGCAATATTATCATCATTAGTTGCAAGTGTGATCATTATTATTGAATTATTGGAGTTATAGTATATATTTTTGCAATTAATACTAATAAACCACAACAATTTTAACATAAATAGTAATAACAATAATAATAACAATAAAACGATTGGATAATAATTATTGATATCATTATCTTAATAGTATCGTGATACTGGAATTATAATGTTATAATAATTATTTTTGCAATATACTAACAGTCCAACTCCTCCACAAATAATAATGATGATAATAATTACAATAATAAATACTAAACAATATTTATAAACCACTAGCATGTATTAGTATTATATTATACTTATTATTATTATTGTTATAGTACCATTAGAATATATTTTTTGGACAATAATCTAATAATTAAGAAATATTAATAAAAATAATAAATAATAATAATAATAATAAAATACTAATAATAATAATAATAATAATAAAATAATAATAATCAATAATAATAATATATTCAAATGTTATCAAAATTCTCTTATTCTATTTACATATATTTTAATTATTATAATTCTGGTAATTATATTTATTACCTAATATTGCCGAAATACTAAGAAATTAAAAAAATAATTATGATATACTTCAAAAAGGCTATATTTAAATTGCTTTTTTTATTTTAATTTTTTTTTATACCTTTTAATTTTATAACAAATTCTGTATTATATCATTATCTATATGATTAATATAATAATTAATCTATCACATCATATCATAATTCATCATTTAATCTCTTATCTCATTATTGCAATTAGTTTATCATTCGATTATCAATTGTTATCATTAATTATTGCAATTATTGGAGTTATGTATATTTTTGCAATAATACTAATAACCACAACAATAATAATAGTATATAACATAATAATACAATAATACGATTTTTATAATTATTATATCATTATCTTATTATATCTATACTTAATTATTACTGTTATATATTATTTTTGCAATTTAACTACATACAAATAATATATGATTAATAATCAATAATAATACTAATATCAATATTTAACCACTAGCATTATTATATTATACTATACTTATTATTATATTGTTTAAATTATTACAGTTATAATAGATTTTTTGGAAATTTAATACTAATATTAAGATAATTATATAATATAATAATAATTAATATATAATAATAATAATAATAATAATATATAATAATAATAAATAATAATAATAATTTAATAATATTCAAATTTATCAAAATTCTCTTATTCTCATTTTACCATCATTATTGTTATGATTAATACAATTCTGGTAATTATTATCAATTATACCCTAATAATTGCCGAAATACCCAAAGAAATCGAAAAAACGTAAATTTTGGAGTATACTCTCAAAGGCTATTTTTCGCTAATTTGCCGCTTTTCGACTTTTGGAATGTTTTATTCTATACCTTTTTTATTTATATATGGAAACAAAATTTCCCTGTTATATCATCATTATTATCATATATCATCATGTATATCGTTATCATCATCATTATCATCATTATCATCATTATCATATCATTATCATCATTTTTGGGCAATTATATCATTTATTGCAATTGTATCATTATTATTGAATTATTGGAGTTATAGTATATATTTTTGCAATAATATAATAACCACAACAATAATAATAGTAATAACAATAATAATAACAATAATACGATTTTATAATATTATTTATATCATTATCTTAATTAGTATCGTTATTACTGTAATTATTACTGTTATAATAATTATTTTGCAGTTATACTACCAGTACAAATAATAATGATGAGAATAGTTACAATAATAATACTATAACAATATTTAACCACTAGCATTATTATTATTATACTTATACTTATTATTATTTATTGTTAGTATTACAAGTTATAATGGAGTTTTGGCAATAATCACTAATAATTAATATAATATTAAATAAATAATAATAATAATAATAATACTAATAATAATAATAATAATAAAAATAATAATAATAATAATAATAATAATATATTAATAATATTCAAATGGTTATCAAATTCTCTTTATTCCACTTTACCATCATTATTGTTATGCATTAATACAATTCTGGTAATTATTAATCATTATTACCCTAATAATTGCCGAAATACCCAAGAAATCGAAAAACGTCATTTTGGAGTATACTCTAAAGGCTATATTTCAGGCTAGATTTTGCCGCTTTTTCGACTTTTTGGGAATGTTTTTCTATACCTTTTTTTATTATATATGGACACAATTCCTGTTTATTATCATTGTATATCAATGATTATCACATTATTATCGTTTATCATCATCATTATCATCATTATCATCATTATCTCATCATTATCATCATTATTGCAATTATTATCAGCAATTAATTGCCAATTTTATCATTATTATTGCAATTATTGGAGTTATAGTATTATTTTTTGCAATAATACTAATAACCACACAATAATTAATAGTCATAACAATAATAATAACAATATTAACGATTTTTAATAAATAATTATTTTTCTTCATTATCTTAATTGTATCGTTATTACTGTAATTATTACTGTTATAATAATTATTTTTGCAATTATACTACCAGTAAAATAATAATGATGATAATAATTACAATAATAATACAATACAATATTATAATAACAATATATTATAATAATTATCTTTATTAATTAGTTTATTCATTTTAATAGATTTTTTGTAATAATACATAATAATTATAATATAATATCAGTAAAATAATAATAATATATAATTACAAATAATAATATAATAATAAATATAAAATATATATATAATTATTATAATATTAATGTTTAAAATTCGTTTATTCTCACTTTTTACCATCATTATTGTTATGAATTAATACAATTCTGGTAATTATTATCATTATACCCTAAAATTGCCAATACCCAAAGAAAATAAAAAAAAACATTTGATATACTCTCAAAATTTTCGCTAGATTTTGCCGCTTTTTTCACTTTTGGGAATGTTTTTCTTATACCTTTTTTATATTATATATGACACAATTCCTGTTATTATCACTTATTATCATGATTATCACATTTTATCGTTAATCATCATTTCATCATTATCACATTATCATCATCATATCATCATTATTGCAATTATTATCATCATATTGCAATGTTATCATTATTATTGCATTATTGGATTATAGTATATATTTTTGCAATATACTAATAACCACAACAATAATATAGATAACAATAATACATATAACGATTTTATAATAATTATTTATATCATTATCTTAATTAGTATCGTTATTACTGTAATTATTACTGTTATAATATTATTTTTGCAATTATATACATACCAATATAATGATGATAATAATTACAATAATATACTAATAACAATATTATCCACTAGCATTATTATTATTATATTATACTATTATTTTATTGTTATTTACAGTTATAATAGATTTTTTGGCAATAATACTAATAATTAGATAATAGTAATAATAATAATATAATAATAATAATAATAATATAATTAATAATATATCCTAATAATAATAATAATATATAATAATAAATAATAATATTAATAATAATCAAATGTTCTCAAATTCTCTTTATTCTCACTTTTCCATCATTATTGTTATGATAATACAATTCTGGTAATTATTATCATTTATTACCCCTAATAAGTGCCGAATACCCAAGAAATCGAAAAAACGTCATTTTGGAGTATACTACTCAAAGGCTATATTTCGCCTAGATTTTGCCGCTTTTCGACTTTTGGGAAGTTTTTTCTTATAACTTTTTTATATTATATATGGCACAATTTTCTGTGTATAGCATCATTAATTATCATGATTATCATCAATTATTTCTCGTTATCATCATCATTATATCATCATTATCATCATTATCATCATCATTTATCATCATTATTGAAATTCTTAGCATCATTATTTGCAATTTTATCATTTTATCTTGCAATTAATTGGAGTTGATAGTATATTTTTTGCATAATAAGAAGAACCACAACAATAATAATAGTAATAACACTAATAATAAACAATAATAACGATTTATAAATAATTATTTATATATTATTCTTAATTAGTATGTTATTACTGTAATTATTACTGTATATAAGATTTATTTTTTCAATTATACTACCGTACATAATAATGATGATATAATTACATAAATAATACTAATAACAAATATTATAACCCTGCATTTATTATTATACTTATCTTATTATTTATTATGTTTATTATTACAAGTTATAATAGATTTTGTTGGCAATAATACTAATAATTAAGATAATAGTAATAA
The DNA here is from genome assembly GCF_015228065.2 of Penaeus monodon. NCBI lineage: Eukaryota > Metazoa > Arthropoda > Malacostraca > Decapoda > Penaeidae > Penaeus > Penaeus monodon. Next base: position 20,384 of record NW_023649848.1, on the reverse strand, counting down.
ATAATATAATAATAATAATAATAATAATCATATAATAATAATAATAATAATAATATAATAATAATACTAATATTAATAATATTCAACTGTATCAAAATTCTCTTTATTCTCACTTTTACCATCATTATTGTTATGATTAATAAATTCTGGTAATTACATTATCATTATTACCCTACTAATTGCCGAATCCCAAAGAAATCGAAAAAATCGTCATTTGGAGTATACTCTCAAAAGGCTATATTTCGCTAGATTTTGCCGCTTTTTCGACTTTTGGGATTTTTTTCTTATACCTTTTTTATATTTATATGGACACAATTCCTGTTTATTATCATCTTTTGATCATGATTATCATCATTAATTTATCGTTATCAATATCATTATCACATTAACATCATTATCACATCATTATCTCATTATTGCAATTATTATCATCATTCATTGCAATTGTTATCATTATTTATTGCATTATTGGAGTTATAGTATATATTTTTGCAATAATACTAATAACCACAAAATAATAATAGTAATAACATCAATATAACAATAATAACGATTTTATATTATATTTATATCAATTATCTTAAGTATTATCTTATTACTGTAATTAGTACTGTTATAATAATTATTTTTGCAATTATACTACCAGACAAATAATAATGATGATGAATAATTACAATAATAAGACGAATAGCACTAGTATAAACCCTAGCATATTATATTATACTTATACTTATTATTATTATTGTTATTATTACAGTTATATAGGATTTTTTGGCAATAATACTAATAATAAGAGATGTAATTAATAATAATATAATATACTAATTATAATAATAATATTAATAATATTGAAATTGTTATTCAAAATTCCTCTTTATTCTCACTTTTACCATCATTATGTTATGATTAATACAATTCTGGTAATTATCATTATACCGCTAATAATTGCAGAAATACCCAAAGAATCGAAAAAACGTCATTTTGGAGTATACTCTCAAAAGGCTATAGTTCTCTAGATTTTGCCGCTTTTTTCGACTTTTGGGATGGTTTTCTTATCCTTTTTTAATTTATATATGGACACAATTCCTGTTATTATCATCATTATTAGCATGATTATCATCAATTATTATAGTTGCATCGATCATTATCATCATTACATCATTATCATCATCATTCTCATCTTATTGCAATAGTATCATCATTTTGCAATTGTTAGCATTATTATTGCAATTATTTGAGTTATAGTATTATTTTTTTGCAATAATACTAATAACCACAACATACTAATAGTAATAACAATAATAATAACAATAATCACGATTTTATAATATTATTTATATCATTATCTTAATTAGTATCGTTATTTACTGTAATTATTACTGTTTTATACATAATTATTTTGCAATTATACTACAGTACAGAATAATAATGATGATAATAATTACAATAATAATACTAATAACAATATTATAACAAAAATAGCATTATTTATTATTATACTGTATACTTATTATTATTATTGTTATTATTCATTATAATAGATTTTTTGGCATAATACTAATAATTCATATAATATATAATATAATATATAATATCATAATAATAATATAATCATATTAATATATTGAAATGTTATAAAATTCTCTATATTCTTCACGTTTTACATCTTATTGTTAGGATTAATACAATTCCTGGTAAATTATCATTATTACCCTAATAATTGCCGAAATACCCAAAGAATCGAAAAAACTCAATTTTGGGTATACTCTCAAAGGCTATATTTCGCTAGATTTTCCGCTTTTTCGACTTTTGGGAATGTTTTTCTTAATACCTTTTTTATAATTATATATGGACAACAATTCCTGTTATTATCACATTATTATCATGATTATGCATCTTATTTATCGTTATCATCATCATTATCATCATTATCATCTTATCATCAGCCATTATCATCATTATTGCAATTATTATCATCATTATTGCAATTGTTATCATTATTATTGCAATTATTGAGTTACTATATATGTTTTTGGCAATAATACTAATACCCAACAATAATAATAGTAATACCAATGATAATAATAATAATAACGATTTTATAATACTTATTTTATATCAATTATCTTAATTATTAAGCGGGGGGGGGGGGGTTTATTCTGTAATTATTACTGTTATATAATTATTTTTTGCAATTATACTACAGTACAAATAATAATGAATTATAATAATACAATAATAATACTAATAACAATATTATAACCACTAGCATTATATTATTAAACTTATACTTATTATTTATTATTGTTATTATTTACAGTTTATAATGATATTTTGGCAATATACTAATAATTAAGATAATAGTATAATACTAATAATAATAATACTAATGATAATAATATAATAATAATCATATAATAATAATCATAATAATAATAATAATAATAATAATATTTCATAATATTCAAATGTTATCAAAATTCTCTTTATTCTCACTTTTAACATCATTATTGTTATGATTAATACAATTCTGGTAATTATTATCATTATTACCCTAATAATTGCCAATACCCAAAGAATCGAAAAAAAGTCATTTTGGATATACTCTTCAACAGGCTATATTTCGCTAGATTTTGCCGCTTTTCGACTTTTGGGAATTGTTTTTCTTATACTTTTTTAATATTATATGGACCCATTCTGTTATTATCATCATTATTATCATGATTATCATCATTTTTATCGTTATCATCATCTTTATCATCATTTTCCATCTTTATCCTCATCATTATCATACTTATTGCTATTATTATCATCATTATTGCAATTGTTATCATTATTATTGCAATTATTGCAGTTTTAGTATATATTTTTTGCAATAATACTACTAACCACAACCATAATAATAGTAATAACAATAATAATAACAATAATACGATTTATAATAATTATTTATATCATTATCTTAGTTAGTATCGTTATTATGTAATTTATACTGTTATAATATTATTTTTGCATTATCTACCAGTACAAATAATAATGATGATATAATTACAATAATAATACAATAACAATATATAACCACTAGCTTATTATTATTATACTTTATACTTATTATTATTATTGTTATTTATTACAGTTATAATAGATTTTTTTGGCAATAAATACTAACTATTTAGATAATAGTAACTAATAATATTAATATAAAATAATAATAATAATAATAATAATAAAATATATAATATAATAATAATTTAATAAATTCAAATGTTATCAAATTCTCTTATTCTCACTTTTTACCATCATTATTGTTTATGATTAATACCATTCTGGTAATTATTTCCGTATTACCCTAATATTGCCAAATACCCCAAGAAATCGAAAAAACGTCATTTTGGGAGTAATCTCTTCAAAAGCATATTTCGTCTTAGATTTTGCCGCTTTTGTTCGACTTTTGGAATGTTTTTCTTATACATTTTTTATATATATTGGACACAATTCCTGTTATTAATCAAAAAACTCATTATTATCATGATTATCATCATTATTAATCGTTATCATCATCATTATCATCATTATCATCATATCATCATCATTATCATCTTCTTTTTGCAATTAGTATCATCATTATGCAATTGTTCTCATTATTATTGCATTATTGGAGTTATATATATATTTTTTTTGCAACTAATGACTAATAACCACAACAATAATAGATAAGTAATAACAATAATCATAACAATAATGAACGATTTTATTAATAAGTATTTATATCATTAATCTTAATTAGTATCGTTTTTACTGTAATTATTACTGTTTATAATATTATTTTTGCAATTATACTACCAGTACAAATAATAACTGATGATATAATTACAATAATAATACGACATCACAATATTAATACCACTACATTAATTATTCTTATCTTATGTATACTTATTATTTTATGGTTATTATTACATTTATAATAGAATTTTTTGGCAATATACTAATATTAGATAATAGTAATAATAATAATAATGAATAATAATAAATGATAATACTATAATAATAATAAATAATAATAATAATACTAATAATAATAATAATATTAATATATTCAAGATGTTATCAAATTCTCTTATTCCCTTTTAACCATCCTTATTGTTCTGATTAATACATTCTGGTAATTATTATCATTATTACCCTAAAATTGGCCGAATACCCAAAGAAATTCAAAAAAACTCTTTTTGGAGTATATCTCTCAAGGCTATATTTTCCGCAGATTTTTGCCGCTTTTTTTCGACTTTTGGGAATGTTTTTCTTATACCTTTTTATATATATAATGGACCACAATTTCTGTTATTATCATCATTATTATCATATTATCAGCCATTATTTATCGTTATCATCATCATTATCATCAATTATCTCATTATCATCTCATATCATCATATTGCATTACATTATCATCATTCTTGCAATTTGTGTTTATCATTATTTATTGCAATTAATTGGAGTTATAGATATATTTTTGCAATAACTACTAATAACACACAATAATAATAGTAAATAACAATATAATAACAATACTAACGATTTTATAATAATTATTTATATCCATTATCTTAATTAGTATCGGGGTTACTACTGTAAGTATTACTGTTATAATAATTATTTTTGCAATTATACTACCATACACATAATATGATGATAATAATTCGCAATAATAATACTAATACAATATTATAGACCACTATCCCCTAGCATTATTATTATTTACTTATACTTATTTTATTATTTGGGGGTTATTTTACGTTAAATAGATTTTTTGGTCAATAATACTAATAATTAAGATAATAGTTAATAATAATAATACATAATAATAATATAATAATAATAATATTAATAATAGTAGTGGTAGTAATATAATAATAATAATAATAATAATAATATATTGATAATATTCAAATTTATCAAACTACTCTTTATTCTCACTTTTACCATCATTATGATAATGATTAATACAATTCCTTGTGAATTATTTCATTATACCCTAATAATTGCCGCAATACCCAAGAAATCGAAAAACGTATTGTGAGATCACTCTCAAAAAGGCTATATTTATCCTAGATGTTGCCGCTTTTTTCGACTTTGGGAATGTTTTTCTTATAATACCTTTTTTATATTAGATAGGGACACAATTCCTTTATTATCATCATTATTCTCATGATTATCATCATTATTATCGTTATCATCATCATTATCATCATTATCTCATTTATCCATCAATCATTATCTCATTATGCAATTATTATCATCAGTTTTCGATTGTTATCCATTATTATTGCAATTATTGGAGTTATCGTAATATTTTGCAATAATCTAATAACCACAACAATAATAATAGTAAAATAACAATAATATACAATAATAACGATTTTAGAATATTATTTATCATTATCTTTATTAGTATAGTTTTTTACTGTATATACTGTTATAATAATTAGTTTGCAATTTACTACATACAAATAATAAATGATTGATAATAATTACAATAATAATACTAATAACAATATTATAACACTAGCAGTTTATTATTTATACTTATACTTGATTATTATTATTGTTATTTATTACATTTTATAATAGATTTTTTTTTTGGCAATAATACTATAATTAAGATAATAGGAATAATAATAATAAAATCATCATAATAAATAATAATATAGTATAATACTAATATAAAAATAATAAATGAATAATATTTAAATGTTATCAAAATTTCTCTTTATTCTCACTTTTACATCATTATTGTTTATGAATTATAAACCCAATTCTGTACTATTATCATTATTACCCCTCATAATTGCCGCAATACCCAAAGAACTCGGTTAAAATGTCATTTTGGGATATACCACCTCAAAGGTTATTTTCGCTAAGATTTTGCCGCTTTTTTTTCCGACCCTATTTTTGGGAATGTTTTCTTATACCTTTTTTAATCATTATCTATGGACACAATTCCTGTTATTATCATCATTATTATCATGATTATCATCATTATTATCGTTTATCATCATCATTATCATCATTATCATCATTATCATCATCATTATCATCATTATTGCCATTATTATCATCATTATTGCAATTGTTATCATTATTATTGCCATTATTGGGTTATAGTATATATTTTTGCAATAAATACTAATAACCACAACAATAATAATAGTAATAACATAATATACAATAATAACGATTTTATATAAATTATTTATATCATTATCTTAATTAGTATCGTTATTAACTGTAATTATTACCTGTTATAATATTATTTTTGCAATTATACTACAGTACAAATATGAATATGAATATAATAATTACAATATAATACTAATAAAATATTATAACCAACTAGCATTATTATTATTATACTTTATACTTATTATTATTATTTTATTATTACAGTTATAATAGATTTTTTGGGCATAATACTAATAATTACTAATATACTACGAAATAATAATAATAATATGATAATAATAATAATAAATAATAATAAATAATAATAATACTAATATTAATAATATTCCAAAGTTATCAATTCTCCTTTATTCCTCACTTTTAACCATCATTATTGTTATGATTTATACATTCTGGTATTATTATCAATTATTACCTAATAATTGCCGAAAATAACCCAAAGAATCGAAAAACGTCATTTTGGAGTATACTCTCAAAAGGCTATATTTCGCTAGATTTTTTTTGCTCGCTTTTTCGACTTTTGGGAATGTTTTTTCTTACTACCTTTTTTTTATTATATATGGACACAATTCTGTTATTTTCATCATTATTATCATGATTTCATCATTATTATCGTTATATCATCATTATCATCATTATCATCATTATCATCAATCTTATCATCATTATTGCAATTATATCATCATTATTGCAATTGTTATCAGTATTATTGCATTATTTGAGTTATAGTTATATTTTTTGCAATTAATGCTAATAACCACAACAATAATATCGTTAATACAATAATTAACAATAATAACGCTTTTTATAATAATATTTATATTTCATTATATTAATTAGTATCGTTATTACTGTAATTGTTACTGTTATAATAATTATTTTTGCAATATACTAACCAGTACACATAATAATGTGATAATACTTACAATAATAATTACTATAACAATATTAAACCACTAGCATTATGAATTATTATACTTGATACTTATTATTATTTGTTATTATTACAGTTCTAATAGATTTTCTTTGGCAATAATACGAATAATTAAGAATACTAGTAATAATAATATAAGTACTAATAAAAATAATAATAATCTAATAATCAGAATAATAATAATCATAATAATAATAATAATTTCAATCATATTCAATGTTAATCAGAATTCTCTTTATTCTCACTTTACATCATTAGTGTTATGATTAATACAATTCTGGTAATTTTATCATTATTACCTAATCAATTGCCGAATAACCCAAAGAATCGAAAAAAAACGTCATTTTGGATATACTCTCAAAGGCTATATTTCGCTAGATTTTGCCGCTTTTGAGGGGGGGGGGGGGGGGGAAACTTTTGGGAATGTTTTTCTTATACCTTTTTTTATATTATATTATGGACACGCAATTCCTGTTATTATCCTCATTATTATCATGATTATCATCATTATTATCGTTATCTCATCATATCATCATTATCATCATTATCTCATCATTATGCACATTAGTGCAATTATTATTCATCATTATGGCAATTGTTATCGATTAAGTATTGCCATTAATTGGAGTTTATATATATTTTTGGCAATAATACTAATCACCACAACATAATAAGTATACCACTAAATAATAACAATATAACGATTTTTACTAATAATTATTTAATCATTATCTTAATTGTATCGTTATTACTGTAATTATTACTGTTAATATTATTTTTTGCAATTATCTACCCGTCAATAATATGATGAATAATTACAATAATAATACTAATAAACAATATTATAACCACTAGCATGATTATTATTAACTTATACTTATTATAATTATTGTTATTATTACAGTTATAATAGTTTTTTTTGGCAATACTACTAATAATTAAGATAATAGTAATAATATAATAATAATAATAATAAATAATAATAATATAATAATAATTAATATAATAATATAAATAATAATAATAATAATACTAATATTAATAATATTCAATGTTATCAAAATTCTCTTTATTCTCACTTTTACCATCATTAATTGTTATGAATTAATACACTTCTGGTAATTATTATCATTTATTACCCTAATAATTGCCGAAATACCCCAAAGAAATCGAAAAAACGTCATTTTTGGAGTATACCTCAAAAGGCTATATGTCGCTAGATTTTTTTTTGCCGCTTTTTCGACTTTTGGGAATGTTTTTCTTATACCTTTTTTTTATTAGTATATGGACCCAATTCCTGTTTTTATTATCAGCATTATTATCATGATTATCATCATGTTATTATCGTTTATCATCATCATTATCATCATTATCATCATCATTATCATCATTATTGCAATTATTATCATCATTATTGCATTGTATTCATTATTCTTGCAAATTATTGGAGTTATAGTATATATTTTTGCAATAATAAACTAATACGCACAACAATAATATAGTATAACAATAATAATAACAATAATAACGACATTTTTATAATAATTAATTTATATCATATCTTAATTAGTATCGTTATTACTGTAATTATTACTGTATAAATAATTATTTTTGCAATTATACTACCAGTTACAAATAATAATGATGATAATAATTACAATAATAAGACTAATAACAATATTCTAACCACTAGCATTATTATATTAACTTATACTTATTATTATTCTATTGTTCTTTTATTGACGTTATAAATAGATTTTTTTGGCAATGAAACTAATAATTAAGATAATCGTAATAATAATAAATAATAAAATAAATAATAATAATAATAATAATAATAATTAATATATAATAATAATAATAATAATAATATTAATAATATTCAAAGTATCACAATTCTCTTTATTCTCACTTTTACCATCATTATTGTTTAATGATTAATACAATTCTGGTTAATTATTATCATTATTACCCAATAATTGCCGAAAACCCAAAGAAATCGAAAAAACGTCCATTTTGGAGTATAACTTCAAAAGGCTATATTTCCGCTAGATTTTGCCGCTTTTCGACTTTTGGAATGTTTTTTTCTTATACCTTTTTATATTTATATGGATCACAATTTCCTGTTATTATCATCATTATGATCATGATTATCATCATTATTATCGTTATCATCATCATTAGTCATCATATCATCATTATCATCATCATTATCATCATATTGCCAATTTAAATTTTAAAATCAATCATATTGCAATTGTTTATCATTATTATTGCAATATTGGAGTTATAGTATATATTTTGGCAATAATTATAACACATAAACATATTAATAGTAATAACAATAATAATAACAAAATAACGTTTTATAATAATTTTTATATCATTATCTTAATTAGTATCGTTATTACTGTACTTATTACTGTTAGAATAAGTATTTTTTTGGCAATTATACCTACCAGTACAAATAATCATGATGATAATATTACAATAATATACTAATAACATATTAATAAACCACTACATTCTTAATTATTATACGTATACTTTTATTATTATTGTTATTATTACAGTTATAATAGATTTTTTTGCAATAATACTAATTATTAATATAATAGTTAATAATAATAATTAAGAATAATACTATGAATAAAATAATATAATATACTAATAATCAATAATAATATTAATAATATTCAAACGTTATCAAAATTCTCTTTATTCTCACTTTTAACCATCATTATTTTTAAGATTAATACAATTCTGGTAATTATTAACTTATTACCCTAATCATTCCGAAAACCCAAAGTAAATCGAAAAAAACTGTCATTTTGGAGTATATCTCAAAGGCTATATTTCGCTAGATTTTTCCGCTTTTTCGACTTTGGAATGTTTTTTCTTTATACCTTTTTCTTTATATATGGACACAATTCCTGTTATTGATCATCATTATTATCATGATTATCATCATTATTATGTTTACATCATCATTATCATCATTATCATCATTATCATCATCATTAAAATCAGCATTATTGCAATTATTATCATCATTATTGCAATTGTTTATCATTATATATTGCAATTATTGGAGTTATAGTAAATAATTGTTGCAATATACTAATAACCACACACAATATAATAGTATAACAATATAATAACAATAATAACGATTTTATAATAATTATTTATCTCATTAATCTAATTATACGTTATTACTGGTAATTATTACTGTAGAATAATTATTTTTGCATTATACTACCATTACAATAATAATAATCTAATAACAAGATTATAACCATTAGCATTATTATTTATTATACTTTATACTTATATTATTATTGTTATTATTACGTTTATCATAGATTTTGTGGCAATACTACTAATAGTTAAGATAATAAGTAATAATAGATTTAATAATAATAATAATAATAATTAATAATACTAATAATATTAATAATAATAATAATATTAAATTTAATAATATTCAAATGTTAGGTCAAAATGCTCTTTATTCTCACTTTTTACCATCATTCTTGTTATGATTAATTAAACATTCTGGTAATTATTACATTCTTAATTACCCTAATATTGCCCGAAATACCCCAAAGAAATCGAAAACGTCATTTTTGGAGTTAACTCTCAAAGGCTATATTTCCTAAGATTTTGCCCGCTTTTTTCGAACTTTTGGGAATGTTTTTTCTTATACCTTTTTTTATATTATATATGGACACATTCCTGTTTTATTATCCATCATTATATATCATGATTATCATCATTATTATCGTTATCATCATCATTATCAATCATTATTCCATCCATTATCATCATCATTATCTCATTATTGCATTATTATCATCGTATTGGGCAAATTGTTATCATTATTATTGCAATTATTGGAGTTATAGTAATATATTTTTGCAATAATACTAATAACCACACATACTAATAGTAAATAACAATAATAATAACATAAGAAACGATTTTATAAGAATTATTTATTCATTAGCTTAATGTATGTATCGTTATTACTGTAATTAATTACTGTTATAATAATTTATTTTTTGCACTTATACTACCAGTACAAATAGTTACTAATGATGATAATATTTTAAATAATAAATACTAATAACAATATGATACCAATAGCTTATTATTATTACTACTTATACTTATTATTATTATTGTTTATTATTACAGTTCTCATAGATTTTTTTGGCATAATACTAAATAAAAATTTTTTTAAGATAATAGTAAATAATAATAATAATATACTCAATAGTAATAATAAAATAATAATAAATAATTAAATACTAATAATAATATTCATCATAATAATAATAATAATAATAATATTCAAATGTTATCAAAATTCTCTTATTCTCACTTTTACCATCATTATTGTTATGATTCATACCAATTCTGGTATTATTATCATTATGACACCTAATAATTGCCGAAATACCCAAAGAAACGAAAAACGTCATTTTGGAGTATACTCTCAAACTAAGGCTATATTTCGCTAGATTTTGCCGCTTTTTCGACTTTTGGGAATGGTTTTCTTATACCTTTTTATATCTATATATCGACACGCACGTCCGGTTAGATCATCATTATTATCCATGATATCAATTCATTATTATCGTTATCACATCATTTATCACATTTATCATCATTATCTCATCATTATCATCATTATTGCAATTTTTTTTTAATAATCATTATTGCAATTGTTATCATTATTCTTGCAAGTATTGGAGTTATAGTAATATATTTGCCATAATACTAATAACCAAACAAAATAATAGTAATAACAATAATAATAACAATAGAACGATTTTTATAATAAGGATTTATATCATTATCTAATAGGTATCTTATTACTGAATATTACTGTTTAATAATTATTTTTGCCAATTATACTACCAGTACAATACATAATGATGATAATAATTACAATAATATATACTAATACAATAATTATAACCACTAGCATTATTATTATTTAATTATACTTATTATTTTATGGATATTATTACAGTATAATAGATTTTTTTTGCAATAAACTAATAATTTAAGATTAATAGTAATAATAATAATATAATAATAATAATAATAATAATAATAATAATACTAATAAAATAATAATAATTAATATATCATAATAATTAATAATAATAATAATAATTAATAATATTTCAAATGTTATCAAAATTTCTTTATCTCACTTTTACACCATATTGTTATGATTAATACAATTCTTTAATTATATCATTATACCTAATAATGCCGAAATACCCAAAGAAATCGAAAAAACGTCATTTGGAGTATATCTCTAAAAGGCATAATTTCGTAGATTTTGCAGCTTTTTTCGACTTTGGGGCAAGTTTTCTTATACCTTTTTTTATTATATATATGGACACAATTGCCTGTTCATTTCATCATTATTATCATGATATAATCATATTATCGTTATCATCATCATTATCATCATTATCATCATTATCATCATAATTATCATCATTATTGCGAATTTATTATCATCATTATATGCAATTGTTATCATATTATTGCAATTATTGGAGTTTCTAGTATATTATTTGGCCAATTAATATATAACCACAAACAATAATAATAGTAAAATACCAATAATAATAACAATAATAACGATTTTATAATAATTATTTATATCATTATCTTAATAGTATCGTTATTACTAAATACTGTGATAATAATATTTGCAATTATACTACCAGTACAAATAATAATGATGATAATAATACAATAAAATTACTAATAAACATATATTATAACATTAAGCATTATTATATTATACGTATACTTATTATTATTATTGTTATTATTAAGTTATAAATAGATTTTTCGGCAATAATACAATAATTAAGATAATGTAGAAAAAAATAATAATAAATAATAATAATAATAATAATAATAATAATAATAATAATAATAATAATAATAATATTAATAATATTCAAATGTTATCAAAATCTCTTGATATTCTCACTTTTACCATCATTATTGTTATGATTAATACAATTCTGTGTAATAATTATCATTATACCCTAATAATTGCCGAAATACCAAAGAAATCGAAAAAAACGTCATTTTGGAGTATACTTTCAAAAGGTATATTTCGCCTAGATTTTGCGCTTTTTCGACTTTGGAATGTTTTTTTATACCTTTTCTATATTATATATGGACACAATTCCTGTTATTATCACATTATTATCAGATTATCATTCATATTATGTTATCATCATCATTATCACATTATCTCATTATCATTCATATCATCATTATGCAATTATTATCATCCTTTATTGCAATTGTTCTCATTATTATGCAAGTATGGAAGTTATAGTATATATTTTTGCAATAATACTAATAACCACAACAATAATAAAAATAGTATAACAATAATAATAACAAGAATAACGATTTATATAATTATTTATATCATTATCTAATTAAGTATCGTTATATTTTTTTTTTTTTTTTTTTTTTTTTTTTTTCTTTTTTTTCTGTAATGATTATGTTATAATGAATTATTTTTGCAATTAGACTACCAGTACAAGAATAATGCTGATAATAATTACAATAATAATCACTAATAAAACAATATTAACACCACTAGCATTATTATATTATACTTAACTTATTATTATTAGTGTTATTATTACAGTTAAATAGATTTTTTGGCAATAATAATAATAATTAAGATATAGTAATAATAATAATAATAATAATAAAATAATAATAATAATTAATAATAATAATAAGAATAATAATAATAATATAATAATAATAATAATATTAATATATTCAAATGTTATCAAAATTCTCTTTATTCTCACTTTTACCCATCATTATGTTATTATGATTAATACTAAGTCTGGTTATATTATTATCATTATTACCTAATAATTGCCGAAATACCCAAAGAAATCGAAAAAACGTCATTTGATCTACTCTCAACGGCATATCTTCGCTAGATTTTTGCCGCTTTGCGACTTTGGGAATGTTTTGCTTATACCTTTTTGATATTATATATGGACACAAATTGTTATTATCATCATATATCATGATATCATCAATATCTGTTATCATCATCATATCATCAATTATCCCATATCAAATCATTTATCATCTTATGCAAGTATTATCATCATTATTGCAATTGTTATCATTTTATTATTGAACAATTATTGGAGTTATAGTATATATTTTGCAATAATACTAATAACCAAACAAATAATAGTAAATAAACAAAATAATAACAATAATAACGATTTATAAATAATTACTTATATAATTATCTTAAATTAGTCTCTTATACGATAATTATTATGTATAATAATATTTTTGGCAATTATACTTACCCAGTACAAATAATAAGATGATAATAATTACCCCAAAATAATACTAATAACAATATTAAACCACTAAGCATTATTATTATTATACTTATACTTATTATTAGTATGTTATTATGTACAGTTATAATAGAGTTTTTGGCAATAATACTAATAAATTAAGATAATAGTAATAATAATAATAATACTAATAATAATAATAATTAAGTAATAATAATAATAATAATAATAATCATAATAATAATAAAATAATATATTAATAATATTCAAATGTTATCAAATTCTCTTTATTCTCACTTTTACATCATTATTGTTATGATTAATACAATTCTGGTAATTATTCTCATTATACCCTAATAATTGCCGAAATACCAAGAAATCGCAAAAAACGTCTTTGGAGTATACTCTCAAAAGGCTATATTTCGCTAAGATTTTGCCGCTTTTTCGACTTTGGGAATGTTTTTCTTATACCTTTTGTATATATATATGGAACACAATTCCGTTATTATCATCATTATTCATCATTGATTATCATCAGTATTATCGTTATCATCATCATTATCATCATTATCATCACTATCATATCATTATCACATTATTGCAATTTATTATCATCATTATTGCAATTGTTATCATTATTATTGCAATCGTATTGGAGTTGATAGTATATATTTTTGCAATAATACTAATAACCAACAACAATAATAATAGTAATAACAATATAATAACATAATAACGATTTATACTAATTATTTATATCATTATCTAATTAGTAGTATCGTTAGTACTGAATTATTACTGTTTATAATAATATTTTGCAAGTATAACTACCAGTACAAATAATATGATGATAATAATTACAATAATAATATAATAACAAATTATTATAAACCACTAGCATTATTATAGTATACATATAATTATATATTATGTTATTATTACAGTTATAATAGATTTTTTGGCAATAATACTAATAATTAAGATAATAGTAATAATAATAATAATAATAATAATAATAATAATAAAAATAATAATAATAAAATAATAATAATAATAATAATAATAATATTAATAATATTCAACTGTTATCAAAAATCTCTTTATCTCACATTTTACCATCAGTATGTTTGATTAATACAATTCTGGTAATTATTATCATTATATTTCCCTAATAAAGTTGCCGAAATACCCAAAGAAATCCGAAAAAAAGATCATTTTGGAGTGATACTCTCAAAGGCTATATTTCGTAGATTGTGCCGATTTTTCGACTTTTGGAATGTTTTTCTTATACTTTTTATATTATATATGGACACAATTCCTGTTATTTCATATTATATCATGATTATCAGCATTTATCGTCATCATCATCATTATACAAATAGCTCATTATCATCACAATTATCATTCATCTATTGCAATTATATCATCTTAGTGCAATTGTTAGCATTATTATTGCAAGTATTGGAGTTATAGTATATATTTTTGCAATATACTAATAACCCACAAACAAATAATAATAGTAATAACAATAATCAATAACAATAAAACGATGTTATAATAATATATTTCTATCATTATCTTAAATTAGTATCGTTATTACTGTAATTAGACGTTACAATAATTATTTTTGCAATTATACTACCAGTACAAATAAGAATGATGATAATAATTACAATAATAATATCTAATAACAATATTTATAAACCACTAGCATTATTATTATTTATACTATACTTATTATTATTATTGTTATTGATTACAGTTTATAATAGATTTTTGCAAATAATAATAATAATAGATAATTAGTATTAATAATAAAATAATAATAATAATAATTAATAATAATAATAATAAGAATAATAATAATAATAATTAAAATAATAATAATAATATCTAATAAGATTCAAATGTTATCAAAATTTCTTTATCTCCACTTTTACAATCATATTGTTATGATTCATTACAATTTGTAATTATTATCATTATTACCTAATAATTGCCGAAATACCCAAAGAAATCGGAAAAAAAAAGTCATTTTGGGAGTATACTCTCAAAAACAAGGCTAATTTCGCTAGATTTTGCCGCTTTTCGACTTTGCGGAATTTTTCTTATACCTTTTTTATATTATATATGGACACCATTCCTGTGATTATCATTTCCTTAGTATCATGAGATCATCATTATATCGTATTCATCATCCTTATCATCTTATCATCATTATCAATCATCAGTATCATCATTAATGCAATTATATCATCATTATGGCAATTGTTATCACTCTATTATTGCCAAGATGGAGTAAGTATATATTTTGCAATAATAATAAGAACCACAACAATAATAATAGTAATAACAAAATAATAACAACTATAACGATTTTAATAATATTTATATCTAGTATCTTAATTAGTATCGTTATTACTGTAATTATTACTGTGATAATATTTATTTTTGCAATTATCTACCAGTACAAATATGCATAATGATGATAATAATGACAACTAATAATAGGTAATAACATATGATAAACCACTAGCATGACTATTATAGATACTTATACTTATTATTATTATGTATATTACAGTTATAATAGATTTTGGCAATAATACTAATAATTAAGATATAGTAATAATAATAATAATAATAATAATATATAATAAAAAGTAATAATAATTATACGTAAATATAATAAAATAATAATAATAAATAAATATTAATAATATTCAAATGTTATCAAAACTTCTCTTTATTCTCACTTTTACCAGCATTATTGTTATGATTAATACAATTCTGGTAAATTATCATTATTACCCGAAAATGCCGAAAATACCAAAGAAACGAAAAGAACGTCATTTGGGGAGGTATACTCTCAAAAAGCTATATTTCGCCTAGATTTTGCCGCTTTTTCGACTTTGGGAATGTTTTATTATACCTTTTTTATATTTATATATGGACACATTCTGTTATATCATTCTTATTTATCATGATTATCAATCATTATTATCGTTATCATAATCTATTATCATCAGTATCATCAGTCATCATTCATCATATTCATTTTTTGTCCCCCCCCCCCAAAAAAAATTATTGCAATTATTATCATCATTTATGGCAATTGTTCTCATTATTATGCCAATATTGGAGTTGAGAGTATATAATGGCAAGTAATACTAATAAACCACAACAAATAATAGTAATAAACAATAATAATCAACAATAATAAAGATGTAAATAATTATTTCTATCATTCTTAATAGTATCGTTATTACTGTAATTATTATGTTATAATAATTATTTTGCAATTATACTACCAGTACAAATAATAATGCTGATAATAATTACAATAATAATGACAAATAACAAATATTATAACCACTAGCATATTATTATCATAACTATTTACTTATTATTCTTATTGTTATATACAGTTATAATAGATTTTTGGCAAATAATATAATTAATTAAGAGAATAGTACTAATAATAATAATAATAATAATAAAATAAAATAATAATAATAATAATAAAATAATAATAATAATACTAATAATAATGAATTATTCAAATGTTATCAAAATCTCTTATTTCAATTTCCATCATTATTGTTAGATTATTTACATTCTGCGATAATTATTATCATTCTTACCCTATAATTGCCGAAATACCAAAGAAAATCGAAAAAAAAAAGTCATTTGGAGTCTACTCTCAAAAGGCCTTATAGTTCGCTAGATTTTGCCGCTGTGATAGACCTTTTGGGACTGTTTTTCTTATACCGTTTTAATTATAATTGGACAAATTCCTTTTATTATCATCATTATTATCATGAGTCATCATCATATTATCGTATCATCATCATTATCAATCATTATCATCATTAATCATCATCATTATCATCATTATTGCAATTATTATCAGCATTATTGCAATTGTTATATATCTATTGCAATTATTGGAGTTATAGTATATATTTTGCAATAATACTCAAACCACAACAATAAAATTAATAGTAAAACAATCATAATAACAATAATAACGATTATAATAATTAGTTATATCATTATCTTAATTAGTATCGTATACTGTAATTATTACTGTTATAATAATTATTTTTGCAATTTTATACAGTACAAAATACTAATGATGATTAAATAATTACAATAATAATAAATAATAACATAGTATAACACTAGCATTATATTATTATAATTTAACTTATTATTAATTATTGGTATTTATTATCAGTTATAATATGATTTTTTGGCAATAATACTAATAATTAAGATAATAGTAATAATAATAATATAATAATAAATATAATAATAATAATAATAATAATAATAATCTATAATAATATTCAATGTTATCAAAATTCTCTTTATTCTCA
The DNA here is from genome assembly GCF_015228065.2 of Penaeus monodon. NCBI lineage: Eukaryota > Metazoa > Arthropoda > Malacostraca > Decapoda > Penaeidae > Penaeus > Penaeus monodon. The sequence goes on along the minus strand of NW_023649848.1, from coordinate 1,428 downwards.
CTTTACCACATTATGATTATGATTAATACAATTCTGGTAAGTATATCCTTATTAACCTAATAATTGACGAAAACCAAAGTAAATCGAAAAAAAAGTCATTTTGGAGTATACTCTCAAAAGCTTATTTCGCCAGATTTTTTTGGGCCCGCTTTTCGACTTTTGGGAATGTTTTCTTATACCTTTTTATATTATATATGGAACACAATCCTGTTATTATCATCATTTATCAGGATTATCATCATTATTATCGTTATCATCATCTTATCAGCATTATCATCTTATAATCATCATTATCATCATTATTGCAATATCTATATCAATGCATATGTATATAATTATTACAATTATTGGATTTTATATATTTTTAATAATACTATATATCCATATTTATAATATATACAAATAATAATAATATAATAAAAATTAAATAATAATAATGATTTATTATAATTATTTATATATAATTATTATTATAATATTTATATTATATACCATAAATTATTATGATTAATAATTACAATAATAATATAATAACAATATTATAACACTAATTATTATATTATACTATATTATTATTATTATTATTATACATAATAATAGTTTATTGGCAATAATAATATTAAGAAATAATAAAATAATAATAATAATAATAATAATAATAAAATATAATAATATATAAATAATATAATAATAATAAATTAAATAATATTATATATTAAATTAAAAATTCTCTTTATTCTCCTTTACCATCATTATGTAATTAATAAATTTGTTAATTATTCATTATTACCCTAATAATTGCCGAAACCCAAAGAAACAAGAAAGTATTGAAACTTCTAATGGTATATTCCTAATGTTTTTTTTTTTATGATTTTCTTTATTTTTTCATTATTATGTCATTTATTATCTATTATCATGATTATCATCTATTTCGTTATATCATCATTATTCATATTATATCATTTATCATCATTATCATCATTATTAATTTATCATATATACAAATTATTATCATTATATTGAATATTGATTATAATAGTATTTTGATATATTAATAACCACAACATCATAATAGTATATAACATTAATAATAAAATAATAACGATTTTATAATAATTATTTATATCATTATTAATTATATCTTATTATGTAATTATACTGTTATAATAATTATTTTTGATATATACATACAATAATAATATGATAATAATTCAATAATAATATAAAATATTTTATAACCACTAATTATTATATATACTTATACTTATTATTATTATTATTATTAATTATAATAATTTTTGAATAAATAATAATAAATAATATAATAATAATAATAAAAAATAATAAAATAATAATAATAATAATATTAATATAATAATAATAATAATAATAGTAAATTTTATAATTTTCAAATTTTCATCCAAAATT
>NW_023649847.1:0-6234 GCF_015228065.2 Penaeus monodon | reverse complement strand
ACACACACACACACACACACACAAAACAAAACCCCACAAAAAAACAACCAAAAAAAAGAAAAAAAAAAGAAAAAAAAAAATAAAAAAAAACAACCAAAAAAACAAAAAAACAAAAAAAAAAAAAAATAATATTAATTTAATATGAAAAAATATATTTTATATATAATATTATATTTTTTAAATATATTTTATATTATATATAATACATATATATTTATATTATATATTTTATATATATTTTCTTTGTGTGTGTGGGGGGGTTTGTGTTGGGGGTGGGTGTGTGTGTGGGGCCCATATTAAGGGGCCATGGGCAAAGTCGAGCGCCCTTCTTTCCCATGCGATCCACTCGTCTCGAGAAAGCGATAAGATCTCTCTGCTGATAATTTGGGCCCGAAAATTACCCCAAAGGGAAAAAAACCCCCCAATTTCGCCTTTTTGGAAAAGGCTTCCCTCAGGTAGGCCATGCTGAGGGGCAAAGGGGTACGCCCGAGGGTTTAGAGAGTCCTTTTCTAGCAATTTTTTTTTATGATGTATAACGTCGACTCCCAGAGTGCGGATGTATGGGCGACTGAATGATTGAATTTGACTTTCAAAATCATAGATCGATATTCCCGTTGACTTTTTTTTGAAAAAGATAAAATCTTGATTTTTTCTTATCATGATTCATGAGGGCATGGATTTTTCAGATTCACTAAGTTCAATTCAAGTTTTTGAACCTTTGAATTCACAGAAAGAAAAAAAAGAAAGAAAAAAAAAAAAAAACGAAAAGCGGGAAAATCGTTCGTATGCTATGGGGGCCAAAAAACTATTCGAAAAAAATAGGGTCCAGAACGCTAGGTACCTGGCAGGCTGACAATTTTGCCCGGTAAGGTGATATACAGCACAAAAACACAACACAAAAACACACACACACACACACCCCCACACAACACACACAACCCCACCACACAACAACAACCCCACACACACACCAACACACCGCGCGCGCGCCAAAAACACAACAACACACAAAGACACAACACACACACACCCCAAAAAAAAAACCCATTTAAATTTTTTTAAAATTTAAATATTTTTTTTTTTAAATTTTAAAATTTTTTTTCCCCCAAAAATATAAATTATTTTAAATTATAAAAAATTTAAAATTATATATAAATTAAAAAAAAAAAAAAAGTGAAAAAAACCAAATTTTGAATCTTACCAAAATCCAAATTTAAACAAATTTTCCAACAAAATACCCCAAAAAAAATAAAAAAATTAAAAAACAAACATAAAACACCCAAAAACCCAACAACCCAACAAAAAAACAACAACAACCCCCCCCCCCAAAAAAAAAACCAACAAACACAACAAACAACAAAACAACAACAAAAAACAAAAAAAAAAAAAAAAAAAAAAAAAAAAAAAAAAAAAAAAAAAAATTTTTAAAAATAAAAAATAATTTTATATATATTAAAATATATATATATAAATATATATAATATTATAGTATAAAAAAAAAAAAAAAAAGAAAAAAAAGATAGAGAAAAAAGATAGAGAAAAAAAAAAGGGAAAAAAGGGAAAAAAAAAAAAAAATTTTTTTTACATAAAAAAAATTTATAAAATATAATATAAAAAATTTTAAAATAATAATAATAATAATAATTTTATTTTTTTTAAAAAAAAAAAAAATTTTTTTTAATAATAAAAAAAAACAAACAACAACAACAAAACAACAAAAACCAACAAAAACCCAAAAACCCAAAACACAACACAACAACAAACCCCAAAAACATATAATAAATAATTTTAATATATATTAATAAATATTAAATATTTTAAAAATTAAAAAAAAGGGGGGGGGGGGGGGGTTTTGTTGGGTGGGTGGTGTTTTTTTTTTTTTTTGGGGTTTGTTAGTAGTATTATGAAAAATCAATATAAAAGATATTTTAAATATTTATTTGTTTGGGATAATTATTTTTATCTATTATTTTTACCCCACAAACACACAACACAACACACACACAAAAAACCCCACACACACACACACACCACAACACACACACAAAACCCAAATAAATCCAAACAGACCAAAAAAACATATTCATTTTATCAAAAAGGAAGAAAACCCCCAAAAAAAATATTCAAGGATTAAAGACTAAAAAAAAGGGAAAAAAAGGGGGTTTTTTTTTTTAAATCAAAATCGCTTCATTGGGGAAATTTTTTTGCACAAAAATAATTTTTTGAGGGTTCATTGGTTCATTTTCAATGGCGTTTTCATCATGATCAAGGTCATTTCTTTATTTTTTTTTATTGATAGAGGACGTCAATATTATTTTTCTCAAAGTTACGTCTCCTGAAGATAAAAAAACATCTCATTTTAACAGAAAAAAAATTTTTTGAGGATGCAGACTCGAAACAAAAAAGGAGAAAAGAAAAAAATAAACTGATTAAAAAAGGGGAAATGCAAAAAATTTCCCAGGCTTTTGCCCAGTAATCCCCGGTGGTGAAAAAAAAGGTGATTTTTGAGTGTGTACGATGGGAAAGATAAAAAAGTGAAATATATTATTTTTCATTTTAAACCACCGAGTTTTTTTTTTTCGATGATGATCCCCTTTCAGTCATAACTTTAAAAAAAATCCCTTGATTTAGCTAAGGGATAGGACACAGCTTTGCTTAAAACCAGGGGATTTTTCTAGGCAATATACAGCCCCAAATAAGGTACCGTGGGGCTTCTAGCTATCATGCCGGGGGCGCAGAACTCTTATTTACAACAGATTAATGATCCTTTTTCAACATGATCGAAGTCAAAACCTTTTTCATACTGCAAAAAAGAAGAAGTTTTTTTTGAAAGGTTTGGTTTGCAAAATTAAGACGAAAAAAAATGATTAGATGATACAGTTATAGTAGTTGCAAGATAACAGTTGGTAACGTAATAGAATAGTATATTACTGTAGCGTGTAGTAGCAGCGCACTGGCAGTAGTATCACTAGTTGTATATGGTAGAAATAAAATATTGTAGATTAGTGTATAACAGTATAGTAATAGGGTAGTAGTAGTAGTAGTAGTAAGTTAGTAGAGTCTACTACTAGTAGTGTAAGAAATGTTTTAGTAGTATGGGTTTAAGAAAAGGGTATTTTAGTGGGTTAACAGAGAAAATATGGGGGCAGTAGTATGCGTAAGGGTAAATTTTGGGGTTGGTTGGTGTAGTATAGAAGATAGTGGTGTAGTAGTGTAGGGTAGTAGTAGTAGGGTTGGTAACAAAAGAAGTGGTAGAAGTAGTATTTTGGGGGTATGGTATAGAAGTAGTAGTAAAAAGGTGAAAGAGGAAGAAGGGGGTGCTGTAGTAGAAGTAATAATATGCAGGTGGTTTAAAAAGGGGTGAATTGTTTAGGGTTGTAATTAGTAAAAAATTTTAATAAAAGGAGAAAAAAGGACACTTTTGAAGCGAAGAGCAACACCGAAGTCAAAAACTAAAAAACCCAAAAAGGACCAAAACCCCCACCCGTGTAACCAAAAAGAAAAAAAAATTGTTTTGAGCTAATGCATGTAGATATTAGCATGTGCAGAGGGTGGAGGCAAAGAGGGCACCGGATGAAAGGTCCCCCAGGGCCCCCTGCTCCCCGACCGTGGGGTGCCCCCCACCGCGGTGACTCGCCCCCCTCCCGGCCGCCCGCCCGCCGCCCAGCCCCCACACCGCTCATGGCGTCAGGCATTTTTTTTAGAGGCAGACGTGAGGAACTGAGAATGGGGAGGGGGGGAAGAAAGATGTTTTGATTGGGGAAGAGAAGAGAGAGGGAGAGAGAGGGAGAGAGAGGGAAAAAGAGGGAGAGAGAGAGAGGAGAGAGAAGAAGAGAGAGGAGAGGGAGAGGAAGAGGGGAGAGGAAGAAGAGAGAGAGAGAGAAGGAGAGGAGAGAGAGAGAGGGGAAGGGGAGGAGAGGGGAGAGAGAAGAGAGAGGAGAGAGAGAGAGAAAGAGAGAGAGAGAGAAGAAAATTTTAAAAAATAACGGAATAAAGATAGAGAACGAGAAAAAAGAAAACCCACGAGCGAGATGGGGGAGAGAGAGAGAAACCCAAATTAGAACCCGCAGAGTGTGGGATGCCGAAACACCCCCACAAAGCCAAATTTACGATCCGCATATTACGAAATAAGAGAAACACCCCATAAAACAGGGCAAGAGCGAAAAACGCCTTGGCCCCCTAATGCGCACGGCCAACAGTGCGGAGAGCTTAAAGGGCCAGTTTTGGGGTGGGTGGGCGTGTGTGTGTGGGGGGTGTGTGTGGTTGGGGGTGTGTGTGTGTATGTTTGTGTGTGTGAGTGTGTCTGGTGGTGTGTGTGCGGTGTGTGTTTATGTTGTGTGTTTTGTGTGGTGTGTTTTTGTGGGTGGTGTGTGGTTGTTGGTGTGTGGTGTGGGGTTTTGTGTGTGTGTTTGTGTGTTGTGTGGGTTGTGGTGTGTGTGTGGTGTGTGTGTTGTTTTTTGTGGGGTGTGTGGTGTGTGTGTGTGTGTGTGTGTGGTGTGTGTGTGTGTGTGGGTGTGTGGTACGTTTGTCATCGTTGAAAAGTTTTTTTTTTGTTTAGTGTTTCGATATCGATTTTGAGAGAGAAAAAAATGTACTATACTTTTTTGAAATATATATATTTCCCCTATCACCTAAACAAAGCAAAGCCCAAAAAAAGATTAAAAAAAGCAATTTTTTCTTCCTCTGAGCCTTTGTTACGCCAAGGATGTATGTATATTTGGCGGCTGCAAGGAAGACGAAATTTTCTTAAACCAACTAAAAATTTGCACACGGGGCGGCCCCCTTTCTCATTTAAAGCGGAATTTTTTTTTTTTTTTTTTTGAAAGATTATGTTATCTAAATATTTTTTGGGGAATATACATTTTACATTTATATTTTTTTTTTTTTTTTTTTTTTGGGAAAGTTTAACTTAGGTTGGTTGGGTTTTATTTCATTTCGGTTTTTAAAATTTTCCTTGAATTTAGCTATTTGTTACGGAACTATTTCCCATGTAAATAGTGAGTTTTTTTTTTTCCATGTCCCTCTTGTTGAATGCTGTACTGAGAATTAATTATTTATATATAGTATCGGGACCATGGACTTTATAAACCCCCAAAAAAAGAAAGAGAGAAAAAAAAAGGTACTTTTTGTCCTCTCCCTTTCATATCCTCCTCTTACCTTAGCCTCCTTCTTCCTTTCCCCCTCCTTTTTTTCCTTCCTCTCCCTTTCTTCCCCCTCCCGCTCTACTTCCAAAACTTCCTTAAATTCCCCCCCCCCTTTTAAACCCTTGCATTTTTCCCCCCCCACCGTGTTTGGGGGTGTGTGGTGTGTGTGTGGTGTTGTGTGGTGTGTGTGTGTGTGTGTGTGTGTGTGTGTGTGTGTGTGTGTGTGTGTGTGTTGTGTGTGTGTGGGGGTATGTAAATATGTACACACACACACACACACACACACACACACACACACACATAGAAGATAAATAGATATATAGCCTATGTACACACAAAACAACAATATATGTTATATATTCATATATTATATCGTATCTAATATCTATATATCTATATCTATTTCTATGCCTATAAAATATATAATATATATATATATATAATATATATATATATATAATATAATATATATATAATATTATATATAATATGTGTGTGTGTGTGTGTGTGGGGTGTGGGGTGTTTTGTGTGTGTGTGTGTGTGTGTGTGTGTGGTGTATGGGTGGTTGGGGTGTGTGGTGGGTGTGGTGTGTGTGTGTGTGGTGCGTGTGTGTATGTTTGCGTGTATACATACATACATACATACATACATACACAACACACACACACACACACACGATTTGTATTTATATATATAATATAATATAATTATATATATAAAATATAATAATATATATATTTTATATAAGATATAATATATATATAAAATATATAATTTTAAAATATATATATAATATATATATATATATATGTGTATATATATATTTTTCTGCATGTATATATATACATATGTATACACACATTACACACACACGCGCGTGCGGTGCGCACACACACACACACATATACACACACACATACATACACACACATACACACACACACAAAACACAATTCTTATGTATATAATATATATGTGTATATATTATAATATATATATATATATATATATATATTATATTATATATATATTTTATAATTATATATATTATATATATTATATATAATTATATTGGCAGTGGTAGTTTTAT
>NW_023649846.1:0-6235 GCF_015228065.2 Penaeus monodon | reverse complement strand
CTGGGTCCGGAAAAAATCGGGGTTTCCACTTTTGCCCGGGGTTTTCCCCTAACCAAAAAACCAACCTTAATCCGGGGATTTACCACTACGATCTATTATTCCCGGCCCCCCGGGTAATTATACGCCAGCAGGGGCCTACGCCCCTGGACCCCAGGGGTAAAACCACATACCTTATAACGCGAAAACCGAACTTTTCTTCGCTCCCCGTCTATGGCCCAAAATTTTTTTTTTAAATCACTTTTTTCAGCATTTGGGGCATTGGGGGGTTCAAATATCGGCTTGATGGGGACTAATGTCTATTGCCTGTATATCCACAATAGGGCTTTAAAAATGCCCGGAATCGACGCAGCAGGAAAAATAAAAAATTTTTTTCACCGGCATTTCTCGACATAAGGCTTTGCGGGTTCAAATCTCCTGGTAAAAAAAAACGCACGGGCCCAAAAACGAGGATATTGTATAAAATAGTGTAAAAAAATTTCCCCAAAACACGAAAAAAGATTTATAATAGAATTAAAGAATCCTTAAATATATAAAAATTGGGAAAAAAACGGGCACTGGTAATTACAAAATAATTCATTTCACAAGCACTTAGCAATAAAAGGGAAATACTTTTTTTAGACGCAGTAATGATTTTGTGTCCTTTTTTTTTGATTCTTCCCCAAAGTAAAAGGGAAGGGGACTTAAAAGAAGGGGCGATTTTCACTTTTTTCTGCCCCTCATATCCCTTTTTTTCAATTTGCACTTTGTTTTTGCCATAGATAAAAGGGGCCCTTAGTTTTAGTAAAGGGAACCACTCCTACATTTATTTTACTTACCCCTGGTTGACAAGCACAAAATTTTTCCATAAAAAGTGTCTTAGTTTTCGTAAAGTAACCACTCTATACATTTAAATTTTACGTACTCCTTTTGACATGCACATTTCCTTAATTTGTGGGGTTACGTTCGTGTCTGCAAAATTAGTTTTCCCTTTTCCGAGACTGTAACTTTTGTTTTCTACGGATTACCACCTTCAATTTGCCCCAGCTTAGTGCTCTATACCGTAAATGTTAAACCATCTATTTATTGTCATATTATTTGCTTTTTTGCCCTTTTTTTCGTTAAAAAATTGTTTCCCTGCTATTTTCTCAAAAAATATTAAAATTTTTTATTGTTAACTATCAAACCCGCAGCAAAAGTTTAACTATTTCGGGTATGCAGTTAACACCGCACATTTTTAGAATACAAAAGGTGACCTGCCTCATTCTTTTCATGACAAAGACCCATTGTGTCATCTTTTTTTATGGTGGGTTTTTTTGACTTTCCACTCTAAATTTTATGGAAAAAAAAGAAGCCTTATCACTTTTTTAAAAATCATGGCTTTTATTAATTAAAAAAAAAGTGTGAAAAGTTAGTGCGATTTGTAAATATCCCGGATTCCAACAAAGACTGCATCGGTTCCTCCTTGCCGTACTAATTTGTACCCTCCGCAGAAAAGTACTTTTGGTCATATTATTTCATTTTTTTTGTTTTCTTTTTTTTTATACTGCAAAAAGGAAAGAGGGGGGGCCCCTTGGCTAAGTAAATAAAATATGGTTAGACAAGAAAAAAAAACAGCCTTTTTTCAAGCTCTATTTTTCATCATATCGTGGAAAAGAGAATGTTGCCAGGGGGTTTTGGGGGGGCAGGGGGCCCCCAATATTGGGATAGAACCCTATACATTGGTTTGCGGGGGGTTTGGAACTGGATACGCCTTCACTCTTTATTTTAAGAGTTGACAACAAAAAGGGAACACACGAGACATGTCTTTTTTATAGGGTAACGCGGTAGCGGGTGCGGCCAGCTACCCCCAGAGGGGGGGGGAAGTGATTTTTACCGCGTCGGGGTGTTGACACAAACTCCCTGGTAAAACGAATCAGAAAACTGTCACTATCCCCTCGCTGAGTGAAGGTTCCAACTGGGACTGAACCACGTGGTCCACTGGTAATAGAAATAAAATTTTGTGAACATGCTATATTGCTTGGCCACCTCCTCCGCCTCGCCCCGAGACGCCTTCAAGGGGGGGACCTAATTTTGGCTTGTCGTTTTTTCTCGTGCGTTTTTCCTGGTGCATCTTGTGGCTCCGTCCCTGTTGTACTCATCCTCCGGGTCCTCGGTGATTGGTCCGTCCTCGATTCGACAGCCCCTGGGAAAGTCTTGCACGGCCCTTTTGACTTCGGTTTCGTCTAGACCCACGTAGCCCCGGTCCGGGGCCTAACTCGGCGGCGTCCTCGTCCACATCCTCACAGATCTTGTCCGGGCCTTTTTGGGTCCACACGTCCTCGCAATTTCTCTGGATTGGGCCCCGGTGGGGCAGGGGGGCACTGGGGGCGTTGTATGCGCTACAAGCCCTGGAGTTGACCGGATCGCAGGCGTCCCCCAGGCGTCCCCCATGCAGCATCCTGGGTGAAGGGTTTACCTGGGGGCAATTGCTGGTTTGTTCTAGGGGGAGCCCGGCAGGCAGGCCCTTTCCACACATTATGGGAGGGCTTAACACCTCTCTGAGACTCGGGCCGCAGGCCCTATGGCGACTTCCGATGACTTCTTTTTACGCATCCAAAGGGGCCCTCCTTCGGTGCTGGGCGGTCTGACTGCAATATTATCGGGGAACCAATCATAAAAGTAAGGCCCAGGAAGAGAAAAAGAAGGCAACAGAGAAGAGGGGGTGTTAACTACCACAGCCGTTTTTTTATAAAAAATTGTGTTTTTAATGGGGTTTTTTTTAATTTATTTTTTTTTTTTTTCTTTTTGTGTTTATTTTCACAAAGATAAAGAAGAAAAAGAAGGGGGGACGTCAAAAGCGACCCGGGGCCCCCGGCTTAAACTCCCAACCGTCTTGATAGATAGAAGATAAAAGGGGAAAAGGGACAACGGAAAAATCTCAAGGTTTATTAAACCCATTTTCGTCATAAAGGGAAGAAAAAATGTAACTTGTAAATATGTATGAGTCCTCGCACGACGACAAAATTCGGGCTAAGAGAACATATAAATTTTTTACCCGGCACTAAGACACAACCAACCCTTTTAATGAAAAAGTACATGTCTTTTTCCTGGGTGTGTGAGTGAGGAGTTTTATGTGTGTGTATGCGTGGTAGTAACAGCTAGCGTGAATGAGAGGGAAAGTGAGAGTGACCTCACACGAGAATGAATCACAAACAGAAATTTAACTTTTCACTATAAAAAAATGAATAAATTAGAAATGCTGCTATTTAAATTTATTTCAACTACCACATTGAATTCAACTTTTAATGATGCGCAAAATTATGCATAAATAAAGGGACATAAAAAAATATTGAAGCTATTTAACAAGAAATCTTCTTGGGGTCAAAAAATCTGAATCCCGAGGTACAGTCTAGCTAGCATGTTAGCTTCTTTTAACGGGGGGGGGGAACCAAAACCCAAATCCCGTAGGACTGAAGCGATGGAGCCAGGAAATTAAAAATAACCTGCTTTTTCTGCATATCTGGATGGGCGCCCGCAAAATTCCAAGGAATCATATTACACAATACACAAACGTTGGTTTTTATACCCAAAGCAGAAAGCGCTTCAAGGGTGAGAAAAGGTATTTTTAATAAGCGAATAAGATCTGCTTAAACCTGTCCTACATTAAAAAAGAGTAACCGCGGGTCAGCCCGACTAAAAGGGTGCGATCAACGAATGGGGTTTATGGGTTTATTTTACCTACTTTCGAACGACGGAGCGCGATCTTTAGGCTTTTATGAAACCCCGGGGCAATGCAGGAAATTTCCTGGGCACTGTGATATGGGGGAAGACCCTACGCTATTTTTAAAAAATACATTTTTAATGAAATGCTTTAATGCCTTTTCTAGCGCCGATAGATCGTGTCACCAAAGCAATGTAACAATGCTAAGTTAACCCCAGGCTTAACAAAAAAAACAACCAAATTTAAGGAAAACCCAAACAGTCATCTTACCCTTCCCATTCGCCCCGACCGGGAAAAAAAAAGCGAGGGCAAATCAAGACGGGAAAACAACCCCTTTTCACCAAAGTGACGGAACGAAAAGAAGGTCGGTCAGGTCGGGGCGAAGGGGGGGAAGGGAAAAAATTAAAAGATATTCGTGATAAAATAAAAACACAACGATTAAATTCGTTGCAGAAAAACAACATAAAACTTAAAAATGAGAGAAAATAAAATTAATTACTTAACTAATGAACAAATTTATGTTTTGTTGACCACATACTCGAACAAAAAGAAATCGATCTGAGGTGAAGGGGAAAATTACAAGAAAGTGCCCAAAGGTTTAACACAATATGGGCAAAAAAAATGGAAAAGAAATAAGAAAAAGGGGGCCCAGACGGGGTTTTTACGTGTTTTTTGTTGTTGTTTTTTTCTTAGCCATGTCCGAAGCGGTCGAGCGGATTTCCTTTGAAGGTTTGCGTTCATGTTGCGAGCCAGAAGGATGCAGCCCCTGCCCTGCCACCAGAATAAACAGGTTGGTACTTATACAGGGCTGACAGGGGCTCAAAACCACGTAAAAGGGGGGAACACACCTAAACCACGCTACCTTGGCTTGGGGTAATAGTGCTGCGCGCGGTCACATTCGGAGCCCCCGGGAGGGAGGCAAGGGCTAAACCAACCTTTCCGTGCTAGTCGTGGCGACGAACTCTCTGGTCAAAAAAAGATCAGATGACCCCATATCTATGCCCCCGCGAGTGAATGGTTCCCATTGGACTTGGGCCAGGGGTTCCCTGGTAAAAGAAATAGATATGCAATGCTAACCCCATCACCCCCCTTGGGTAGTGCCCGAAGGGGACGCCCATTACAGCAACTTTGGGTGGGGGAGTAAATTTTGTGGCGTTAACCGTGTGCGCTTCTTTCTTTTCCTAATTTAGGCGGGCATAATCAAAAACTCGCATTTTTTTTTTCATCATGAATATGAAAAATTTTGGGTCCAAAAAATCGCATTCTATGATCTTCCCTAAATATGAAAAAAATTGGGTCGCATTTTTGAAAAAATCGCATTTTTGATGTTTTTAAATATGAAGTTTGGTTCCGTTCCCAAAAAATCCATTTTTTTTTGCATTTAAATTTTTTTGGGGTTTAAAAATTACCCAGAGGCGCACTGAGATAGGAAAAAGGACATTGCCATCTTGAAGAGCAAAAAAAAAAAAGAGGGGAAGCAATATATGTAAAACTGCAGTGGCCGTAATTAACCGGGAAAAAGACCAAAAAAAAGGCCCCCCCAGAAACCCCTCGAGGCTAAGTCCCCCCCTCCAGTTTTCCTTGCAGGGCCAAAAAAAATTTGACGCGTATCATTAAAGGATATAAAGTATCCAGTATTCTACGCCTTGTGAAATGATGATTTTTTTAATTTCCGGGCCCTTTTTCCCAATTTTATATATTTAAAGGATTCTTTTACTTTTATTACACATATTTTTCGTGTTTTTGGGAAAAATTTACACCATTTATACAAAACATTGTGCGCCCGCGCGTTTGCCCCGGGAGATTTTACAGGCGTGCAAAACCCTTACTCGAGAAAAGCCGGGATAATGTATTTTTTCGGTGCTGCTCGATTTCCGGGTCTTTTGAAAGCCCTCGTGGGATAACAGGGGCAAATAGACTTAGTCTCTACAGAGCCTGATATTTGAACCCTCAAACCCCCAAAAGGCGAAAAAAGAGATTAAAAACAAGCAATTGTGACCATAAAGAAGCGAAGAAAAGTTGGGTTTCGCGATATAAAGGTTGTGGTTTTACCCTGGGGGTCCCCCGGTGGCAACCCCCCGGCAGGGTATTATTACCCGGGGGGCCAGGGGGCAGGCCGCCTGGCTAGGCGTTTATTTTTCACGGGGGTCCGGGGGGGTCTGCCCCCCGGCTAGGCGTATTATTATAAGGGGTCCAGGGGGCAGAGCCCCCTGGCTAGGGAAAATAATCCAGTGTATAAAACACAGAGGGTTAAGGATGTTTTTTTTATTGGTTAGGACGCAAGTACGATTTAAAACGGTTTTTAAAACCCTTTTTTGGGGAAAATTTTATTTTTTTTTAAAAAATCCGGGGGGGAAAAAAAAAAAAAAAAAAAAAAAAAAAAAAAAAAAAAAAAAAAAAGGGGGGGGGGGGGGGGGGGGGGGGGGGGGGGGGGGGGGGGGGTTTTGCCCCCGGAAACCCCCCCCCCCCACGGGTTTTTAAAATTCCAGTAGGGGGTTTTTCCCCGTAAAAAGAAAAAATTTTCAAAGGTTTTTTTTTTAAAAAAAAAAAAAAAAA
>NW_023649843.1:0-6237 GCF_015228065.2 Penaeus monodon | reverse complement strand
TTATTTCTTATTGAAGCGATGGAGGTACAAAGGTGATGACAACATAAATTCCAGATCGTTAATTATACAAGTTTGATCAAACTTTTATACAAATAGAATATCAACATTCTTCTCTCTTCACAATACAAAAGCAACATACTGATGGTGATGATGATGAGGTTCATGATGATGATGATGATGACGATGTTTTGTGACGATGACGATGACGAGGGACGAGATGATGACGATGATGATGAGATGATGATGATTTGTTTATGTGATGACGATGATGTATGATAGGTTCATGATGATGATGAGTGAGAGTGATGACGATGATGATGTGATACGATGAGATGAGATGATGATGTGATGAGTGATGATGATGATATCTCATCATCATCATCATCATCTCATCAGACGATGCGTGACGATGTGAGACGAAGATGATGCGAGTGAGATGACGATGCTGACGATACGATATATGGTGGTGATAACAGGGGTTTTGGTAAGATGATGGCGAAAGATCAAAAGATGAACTTTTACGCTATTGACTTTTTTTTCCTTCCCCCGTTCACGCATTCCCTGTACCTCTGTCCTTTTCTTTTTCCCGCAATCTTTACCCTCCCTCTCCCCCCCCTCCCATCCCATCTCCATCGCCCTCCCCCCCCTTCTCCCTCCCCAAAATTCCCCCCCCCTCCCCTCCTTTCCCTCCCCCACTCCCACTCCAATCTTCCCCCTTTTCCCTTTTCCCCTTTTCCCCCTTCTCTCTCTCTCTCACTCCCTTCCCCTCACCCTCTCTCGTCCTGCTCCCTCCCTCTCTCACTTCCCTCCCCCCCCCTTCCCCTCCCCTCTTCATCCCTCCCCTCTCTCATTTCCCCCCCCCCTTCCCTTCTCCCTCTCCCCTCCTCATCCCACCCCCTCCCCCCCCTTCTCTTTCTTTTTCCCCTCTCCCCCCATAGACCCCCCCCCCCCCCCCTCCATTTCCCCCCTCTCCACCCCCTCATCATCAGCGAAAAACGGGGGTCGTGTATTTTTCCTGTGTCATTAGAAGTATACATTTTTGCGCCCCTTTTTTTTTTTTTTTTTTCCCTTTAAATAGTCTCTTGTTTTTGCTGTTGCTGTTGTTATTTTTTTACGATCACTAATTTTGAGTTTTTGCCAGCTGTGATCTCTCTTTTTCTCTTTCTCTTTTCCCTCCCTCTCCCTCCCTCCCTCCTTCCTCCCTCCCTCCCTCCTTCCTCCTTCCCTCCCTTCCTCCTTCTCATCCTCCTCCTTCCTCCTCCTCCTCCTCCCTCTTCCTCCCTCCCTCCCTCCTTCCTCCTTCCCTCCCTCCTTCCTCCCTCCCTCCCTCCGCCTCCTTCCCTCCCTCCTTCCTCCCTCCCTCCCTCCTTCCTCCTTCCCTCCTCCCTCCCTCGTTTGTTTATTATCACCATTACAATTATCATTGGTATAAAAACCCACAATGCAAAAACTAGATTTATTGAGAATGAGACAACGGTTTCGAAATCCACCTGAATTCCATCCTCAGGTCTGGAGATGGAATCCAGGTGGATTTCGAAACTGTTGTCTCATTCTCAATATTTTTTTTTTCATTGTGGGTTTTTCTACCATAGCATCTACACGGAAGTGTGTTTTACTATTCACTATTATCGTTACAATTACCATCACAATCGTCGTCTTCCTCCTCCTCCTCCTCCTCATCATCATCATCATCATCATCATCGTCATCGTCATCGTCATCTCATCGTCATCGTCATCGTCATCATCATCATCACCATCATCATCATTTCTACTATCAGGATCACCATCCTCAACACCATCACAATCGCACTCACCCTACCATCATCCCTATCATCATCATTGTTCTTCCCGTATCCCTTCTTAGCCTTTATCTCTTCCTCTCTCTCTCTCTTTTCTCATCTCTCCTCTCTCTCTCTCTTTCTCTCTCTCTCTCTTTTTCCCCTCTCTCTCTTCTCTTTCTCTCTTTTCTTTCTCTCTCTCTCTGTTTCTCTCTCTCTCTGTTCTCTCCCCTCTGTTTTCTCTCTTCTCTCTTTCTCTCTCTCTCTCTTTCTTCTTTTTCTTTTTCTCTCTCTCTCCCATTTTTCCATATCGCCTCCATCATAGCGTCACGGATCCCCCCAACCCCCCCCCAAAGATGACACTCGGGTTCTTGACAGCGTGACAGCGTGACAGCCAGACACCGTGACAGCAAGGCAGCGGCGATATGTGACAGCCTACATATGCCGCAGAGATTTCAGCAAGTCACGCCCGGAGGTTGAACCGTAACACCTGACCATTTTTTTCAATTTAATAAGGTTATTCCATATTCTATCAACAGAAAACGAGGGGTTGGAAAACTAAAACACTTATATAATGTCGTTCATAATGATGCCAATAAAATTTATAATATTGTCAATAAAATTCATAATGGTGTTAATAAAATAAAATTCATAATGGTGTTCATAAAATTCATAATGTTAATAAAATGATAATGAGATGATAATGCTAAAATTACAAAAATAAATTTTTAAAAAATCTGAAAATATCCATAAATACTAATATACAAATACACAGATTTAATATATACATATATACATATATATACATATATATATATATATATATATATATATATATATATATATAACAGATTTAAAACACTATTCCATACCTTTATAAACACGGCAAACCAACTCTTCTTACCTGTAAAGATAAGAAAAAAAAATATATAAATATCACATCGTACCTTTAACAAAAACTGAAACACTTAACCTCAAAAATTCAAAACAATAAAAAAAAAAACACGCAAAAAAAAAAAAAAAAAAAAAAAATCCATACCTTTTTTAAACACGAAACCTTAATACAAATAAAAAAAATCCACCACAAGAAAAAAAAAAAAAAAACAAGAAATACAAAACAGGAAAAAAATGCTGTTTTATACAAAGAAAAAAAAAAAACATGTCGAATAATACAAAGAAAAAATACCCATAAATACACATGATGTATTTATAAATATATATTTATAAATACACATGATAGAAAATACACATCACAAAGAACTCATCAATTGTATTGTTCTTATGCTCATTCTTACAATGCTGCCATCAGCATCCTCATCTCCGATATGCTGCCATGAGCATCCTCATCTCCGCAATGCTGCCATGAGCATCCTCATCTCCGCAATGCTGCCATCAGCATCCTCATCTCCGCAATGCTGCCATGAGCATCCTCATCTCCGCAATGCTGCCATCAGCATCCTCATCTCCGCAATGCTGCCATGAGCATCCTCATCTCCGCAATGCTGCCATCGCATCCTAATCTCCGCAATGCTGCCATGAGCATCCCTTTTCCCAATGCCCATCAGCTCCTCATCTCCCAATGTGCCATGAGCTCCTCATCTCCGCAATGCTGCCATCAGCACCCTCATCCCCGCAATGCGCAGACTCCTCATCCCGCAATGCTGCCTCAGCATCCTCTCTCCGCAATGCGCCTGGATCTTCATCTCCCACAATGCTGCATCAGCATTTTCTCCCGAAATGCGCCATCAGCATCTTCTCCCAAAATGCTGCCATAGCATCTTCATCTCCGCAATCTCCCATCGCATCTTCATTCCCCCCCAAGCTGCCATCAGCATCTTCATCTCCACAATGCTGCCATCAGCATCTTCATCCCCCAAAAATGCTCCCTCAGCATCTATCTCCGCAATGCTGTCATGAGCACCCTCATCTCCGAAATGCTGCCATCAGCTTTTCATCCCGCAATGGCCCCCATAATCTTCATCCCACAACTCCCTCACTTTTTCATCTCCGCAATGCTGCCATAGCATCTTCATCCCCACACAATGCTGCCTAGCCCCCTTTCCCCCAATGCTGCCTCAGCATCTTCATCTCCGAAATGGCCATCAGTTTTTATCCCCAATGCTCCCATCAGCCTTCATCCCCACACAATCTGTCATGACATCCTCATCTCCGAAATTGCCATCGCATTTTCATTCCGCAATGCTGCCATCGATTTTCTTTCCCCAAAATGCTGTCATGAGCACCCTTCTCCGCAATGCTGCCTCAGCATCTTCATCCCCGAATGCTGCCATCAGCATCCCATCCCCACAATTGCCATCGCATTTTCTCTCCGCAATGCTGCCATCAGCATTTTCATCCCCAAAATCTGTCATGAGTTTTCATCTCCGCAATGCGTCATGAGCATCTTCATCTCCGCATGCGCATCACTCTTCATCTCCGAATGCGCCATCACTCTTCTTTCCCCAACAATGCTGTCATGAGCTCCTCATTCCGAAATGCTGCCATAAGCATCTTCATCTCCGAATGTGCCATCAGCACCTTCTTTCCCGCAATGCTGCCATCACATCTTATCCCCCGCAATGCTGCCATCAAATCTTCTCTCGAATGCTGCCATCAGCATCTTCATCTCACACAATGCTGTCATGGATCCTCATCTCCCCAATGCTCCCACAGCTCTCATCCCCGCAATGCTCCCATCGCATTTTCATCTCCACAATGTGCATGAGATTTCCTCATCTCCGCAAGCTCCCATCAGCATCTTCATCCGCAATGTTTGCCATCAGCATTTTTCATCCCCAAATGCTGCCATACATCTTCATCTCCGCAATGCGCCATAAATCTTTATCTCCGCAAGCTGCCACAGATCTTCATCTCCCACAATGCGTTGACACCCTCTCTCCCCCCCTGCCCCTCAATTTTCATCCCCGCAAGGGCCCCATCAGCATTTTCATCTCCGCAATGCTGCCATCAATCTCATCTCCGCAATGCTGCCATAGCATCTTCATCCCCGCAATGCTGCCATCAGCTCTTCATCTCCATATGCTGTCATGAGCATCCCATCTCCGCAATGCTGCCTCAGCATTTTCACTCCGAAATGCTGCCATCAGCATTTCATCTCGCAATGCTCCCATCAGATTTTCATCCCCGCAATGCTGCCATCAGCTTTCATCTCCGAAATGCGCCATCAGATCTTCACCCCCCCAAGCTCCCTCAGATTCATCCCCGCCAATGTGTCATAGCATCCTCATCTCCAAAATGCTCCCTCAGCATTTTCATCTCCGAAATGCTGCCAAAAAGATCTTCATCTCCGAAGCTGCCATCAGCATTTTCATCCCCCCCCCCCAAGCTGCCATCGATTTTCATCTCCGAATGCTGCCACAGCATCTTCATCCCCGCAATGTGCCTCAGCTCTTATCTCCACACAATGCGTCATGAGCACCCTCATTCCGCAATGCTGCATCGCACTTCTCTCCACTAATGCTTTTTTCATGAGCATTAAATAAAAAAAAAGTCCCCCTCCCCATTTTTTTATCGACCGCGAGAAATAAAAAAAAAAATAAAAAGAAACGAAAATGAAAGAAAAAAGAAAAGGAAAGGGGAAAAACAAAAGGAGAAGAAACAAGGAGGAAAAAAAGGGAAAAGAAACGAAAAGAGGAAAAAAAAAGAAAAAAGAAAAAAGAAAAGGAAAACAAAAAAAAAAAAGAAAAAAAAAAGTAAAAAAGGAAGAGAAAACAAGAAACGAGAATGAAAAAAAAAAGAAAAAAAAGAGAGAAATGCACGGGTCCCGAGGGGGGGGGGGGGGGGGGGGAGGGTTCCCCCCCAAGATTTGCTTCTTTTTCCCTGCTGGGTTCAAAAAGAAAAAGTTCGGGCGGGGTTTTGGGGGGGGTGGCGAGGGGGGGCGGGGCGGGCGAGACGAGGGGCGGGTGACCGTGAAATCGGACAGAAGGAAGGTTTTTTCTTTAAAAAAAACATTTTTTAAAAAAGGAGTTTTTTTTTTTTTTTTTTTTTTTTTTTTTTTAGATTTAAAGGATTTTCTTAAAAAGAGATTTAAAGTTTTTAAAGAGATTTAAGGGACACTGGATTTTAAAATCGTTTTAAGGTTTTAAAAATAATTTTGGGGGATTTTTAAAAAGAGTTTAAAAAGAGTTATAGGGGTTCGGATTTAAAGAGTTTTTTAAGAGTATCAGATTTTTAAAAACATTTTTAATGGAGTTCTAGAAAATTTCCGGATATTTACGCAGGGGAGTGTTAGGATGGTGTAGAATCTGTTTTATGATTAAACAAGTGGCATGGGATATGAAGATGAAGCATGTGAGAAAAAGATAGGATGATGATGTAAAGGTTGGGGATGATGGTGATAAAGATAGGGATGATGATGATGGTGATAAAGATAGGGATGATGATGATGTGATAAAGATAGGGATGATGATGATAAAGATAGGGATGATGATGATAAAGA
>NW_023649842.1:0-2500 GCF_015228065.2 Penaeus monodon | reverse complement strand
TGGAATATCAGTTTAATATCACGGAACAGAGTTTAAAGTTAATCGGGTCATTTTTACAGGATTATTATTTTGATGGTTTCCCCGTTTGCCCGTCTCTACCTGGAAGAAATGGAACGAGAGTTTACTTTGAGAGGTGTGACTCGAGGCTTCTCTAGTGTTAGAGTTTTCGTTGTCAGTTGACTCTGCATAATTGATTAATGACATGCTTTTATATTGTTGTTCTCAATTTTCATTGCTGCCTGTATATGGTTTTGAAACTTTCATGTTTTATATAGAGGGTGTCTAGATGATTAACTGTTGTAATAAACAGTCGATTGAATATTACTGTTGTATATCAATACATTCTTTTAGAGATTACATATATTTCATGATAAAGAACAGGCAATCCTGACGTAAGGACATTTATGGTCTCCGTAACTGCCATGTCCTCTCAGCCTTCCCCCTCCTCACCCCCTCCCTCGGTATTAATTTTCCGGTCATAGTCACATGCAGAAGGAAGGATCATGGTTGCCAACCAGATTAGGGTTGTAAGATTACGATGTCAACACTATTCAACAAAACATGGGTGAACTGACAGGTAATGTTTATATTTTAACAATCAGATCTCTATTTTATGAGTACTTCATTATTCCCGTCACATCATATCAATTCATCAACTCAGGAATAAAACTGAACATAGATACAGTAGGTCAAATTAAATTTTTGCATTATGCTTATTCACGTATGTCACGAATCTCATCTATCCCTTTGGTAACTAATGACATTATTTCACTATCGCATTCGCAGGATCATCCTTTGGTGTTGATATGCCTGTCTTTCCATTACACTCTTTCACCAGATATTCCCGCCGCCAGGAATCACCAGGAACAAGGGAAGGGAAGAGTGGGGAGGAGAGGAGCGGAAAGTACACCAAACAGCGTGGTTTCGGCTGCCTCCTCCGGCCGCCCGGGGCCTTCCTTCGCCCTCCTTCCTCCCCCACAGGGCCCCTGGGGATGCTGCACCACCTCCAAGACATGGCCGCCCGCCAGATGAGAAGAGAGACGGAAGAGCTAAGGGCAGCGCCCGCCGACAATCCTTCCGTGGTCAAAGCACAAAGCACACTAACCCCCTTCGGGCCTCGGAGCCCCGTTCGCTGTGCTCCTCGCAGCCGGGACTCGCCTTCCACATCTGGCACCCGAGCCGGGAGTGCCAGCCTTTCTGTACCTAAAGTCACATTTTGTCCGGACACCGGAGACAATCTTTTTCGTAGTGAGGCCCATTATCCTGCTGGTCATTCGGCCCTTCCGAGGAGTTCGACTCGGGAGGAAATGAGTCAACGGGCGAAGGGGCGAAGGCCCACCAACACAAGGGTCCAGGGAAAGGAGCTTCTTTTCATTGGCAAGAACATCTACATATATTACAATGTGCATAAATTTCCATCCATATATATATATATATATATATTATATATATATATTTATATATATAGATATATATAAAAATATATATTTTATATATATATATATATATTTTATATTTTATAAACAAAAAAATTTAAACATATTTATATATATATATTTTATTTATATATATATATATAAAATTTTATTATATGAAAAAAAAAAAAAACAAAAAAAAAAAACCAAAAAAAAAACCCCAACAACACACACACAAAAATTAAATATAAAAATATCATAAAATAAACAAAAAAAAATAAATATTAACATAAAATTAAATGCACTATTTTATAGGAAAATACACAAAGATATAAAATAAATATTATTTATATAATAAATATTATATAATATATATATATATATATAATTATTAATATATAATTATATTAAACAAATTATACATATTTTTATATATAAAATATACATATTATATATATTTAATATATTAATATATATATATAAATTTATTTATTATATAATTTTATATTATATATAATATATATTTAATATAACCACACACACCACCAAAACCCAACACACCCCACACAAAACCCAAACCACAAACAACACACACATAAAAAAAAAACAAACAACAAATTACCACACAAAAAAAAATATATATTATATATATTTTAAATTTAAAAATTTTGAATTTTATTTATTAAATTTAAAAAATTTTTTCCCCCCCAAAAAACCCCAAATATAAAAAATTTATATATATATTTTTTTTATATTTTTTATTTATAAATTCATACTTTTAAAAAATTATCTTAATAATAAAAGTATTTAATATTATTATATAATATTATATTATTATTATCCAAAAACCTACAAAAAAATACACCCCCCAACGCAACACCCCAAACCACAAAACAAACAAAAACCTTTATTTTTAAAATTTATATTATTATGAAAAACTTAATTATATTTTTTTTGTGTGTTTGTTTGGTTGTGGTTTGTTTTTGGTTGTTGGTGGGTTTTGATGTGTTGTTTGCGGGGGGGGGTTTTTGGGGGGTTTTTTTTTTGGGGGGTTTTTGGTTTTTGGGGTTTCGAAAAAAATTAAC
>NW_023649841.1:0-2500 GCF_015228065.2 Penaeus monodon | reverse complement strand
ATTTATTAAATGCCTCTTTCATTATCATTAATCATTATGCCTTTTGTGACGCAGGCGAGTCGATCCCGAATCCAACTGCATTTTACGGAATCAAGGTGGAATTGGTGAAATACACTACGCGCATGGTCCTTTTGTGACGCATCTGTGACTCCGTAGCGAGCGAGCGAAGGAGAATGAGGGAGAGAGGGGGAGTAAATAAGGAGATGATGAGGTATGAAAAGTAAGATGGATATAAAAAGAAAGATGTGTTTTTATGGGAAATGCGTAGGTGGCCAGGGTTGTCCCGCAAATAAATGCACATACTTAGGATCAATAAACAAGCATACAATCCACACACCACATAAAAAAGCACACCACGTACAACACAAACATCACAATCCCACACACACACACACACACACACACACACACACACAACACACAAACACTCTCCTCTCATCTCTACTCTCTCTCTCTCTCATCTCTCTATCTCTCTACTCTCTCTCTCTCTCTCACTCACTCCTCACTCACACACACACACACACACACACAACACACAGCCCACACACACACTACACACACACACACACAAACACACATACACTTCTCCCACACACACACACTAACAGACTACACACAAACACGCTGCCGAACCAACATAAAAATAATCAATATTAACGAATAGACAGAAACATTCCACACTGCACAAACAAAACACGCGTTACTCATAGGCAAACTTGCCAACCGTACATGTAATTAAAATTGAACACAACGAGCTATAGTAATATACAGTAATAAGTGAGAGTGAAGTTAATCATAATAAGAGAATAAATACGAAGATGAAATTGGAGTTGCCTCCTGAAATATATCCTAATATATGAAGGTAATTGATATAATATTCAAATTAACTCTGAAGTTGCATACTGAGTGCAATATAAAGCCAAATTAGGAATTAAAAAAGATGCGCCATACTGCTAGGGCTCCCTGCTCCCTCGGGCCTCACCTTCCCCTCTCCCCTTCCCCCTATCTTTCCTCTTCCTTCTATCCTACCATCCATTACCTTTCTCCTACCCCTCATCTTCTCTTTCCTCTATTTCCTTCTTACCCTCATCTTCCCCCCTTGTCTCTCTCCTCTCTTTTCTCTCTTACCCTCCCCTCCCTATTCTCATACCCTTTAGCCCCCTTTCACTTCCTCTTTCTTTGTCTTCCTCCCTCACTTTTGGGTCCCTCCCTCACCTTCGTCTCCCCTCCCTCACCTTATTTCTCCACTCCTGCTGCCCCTCCCTCCTCACCTTTCTTCTCCCCTCTCCCTGCTGCCCCCTTCCCCCCACCCCCCTTTCCCGCCTGCCCTCCCCTCTCCCCACCTCTGCCATGTCGAGAGGGGAATCGTGGATGTATTTACTTACGAGTACGAAATCCCCTCATATGTGGGGTGGCGGTGCGGTGAGAAATTTCTTTTAGTTTCCCTTTGGGGTTCCTGTTTCTGTTTATGGAAGGGATATGTTAATTAATATAGTTTTGATGTTTTAATGATTTTTTTCCAATTAGGATATAGTCCATTGTTGTGTTGTGGCATAATATGGACATGAGTATTTCTGTACATTATGTGTGTATGTGTATGTGTGGGGTGTGTGTGTGTGGTGTGTTTTGGTGTGTGTGTGTGTGTGTGTGTGTGTGTGTGTGGTGTGTGTGTGTGTGTGTGTGTGTGTGGGTGTGTGGGTGTGTGTGTTATACATACATACATACATACATACATACATACAACCACACACACACACCACACACACACACACAAAACACACACAACACACACACACACACACACACATATATATATATATATATATATATATATATAAAATATATATATATATTCACACACTAAATTAACACATACATATTTATACATATACATATACATATACATATACATAGCATATGCATATACATTATACATACACATACATATACATATGCATAAACATATACATACATATATATATACATACATACATATACATACATATATACATATATGTTTATTATATTTATAGACACAAAACACACACACACACACACACACACACACACAAAACACACACACACACACCCCAAAACACACACACACACATAATATATATATATATTTTTATATATATATATATATATATTTTAATATAAAAGGATTGTGTGTGTGTGTGTGGTGTGTGTGTGTGTGTGTGTGTGTGTGTGTGTGTGGTGTTGTGTTTGGGGTGTTTTGTGTGTGGGGTTGTGTTGTGTGTGTGTGTGGTGTGTGGTGTGTTGTGTGTGTGTGGGGTGTATGTTGTGTGTTGGTGTGTGTGTGTGTTGTGTGTTGGGGTTGTGTGTGTGGTGTGTGTGTGTGTGTTTGTGTATATATATTATATATATATATATTATAAAAATATATATAAAAACAAATATATAATATATATATAAAAAAAAAAAAATATATATATATATATATTTTTTTTTTTTTTTTTTTTTGTTGTGTGGGGTGTGG
>NW_023649839.1:0-6242 GCF_015228065.2 Penaeus monodon | reverse complement strand
TTTTTTTTTTTTTTCCCCCCTTTTTTTTTTTTTTTTAAAATTTTTCATTTTTTTGTTTATCATCATTTTTTTTGTCAATTATTATATCATTATGTCAATTATTATCATCATTATTGAAATTATTATCATTATTTTGAAAATTATTGCGTTATAAATATATTTTTACAACTATACTAAAAAACTACTAAAAATAGTAAACAATAATAAATATAATAACGTTTGTAAATAATTTTTTATGTCATTATTCAATTTAATTCGTTATTCTATAATTTTTCTGTTTAAAAAAATTTATTTTTGAAAATTATACTCCCAGTAAAAATAAAAATAATTAATAAAAAAATAATTTATTAATAAAATATTAAAACATTAGTATTATATTATCATCCTTATTATTTTTAAATGTTGTTATTATTACATTTATAATTTTTTTTTGGCAAAAATTACTAATAATTAAAGTAATAATAATAATATAAAAATAATAAAATAAAAAAATTTACTAATAATTAAATAAAAAAATTAATAATATATATAAAATAAAAATAATAAATAAAATATAATAATAATAAAAAAAAATAAGGATAAAAAGGGATAATAATAATGAAAATGGTAATAATATTAAAATCTCAATGTTACCAAAATTCTCTTTATTTCTCATTTTACCAAATTTTTGTCATGTTTAAATAAATTCGGGAAATTATATCATTATTACCCAAATTTATTGAAAAAAATCATCAAATGAAGGGAAAAAAACGTCTTTTTCGATTTACTCTAAAAAGGGCTATTTTCGCTAGATTTTCCCGTTTTTCGACCTGGGTTTTTATTCTTTTACCTCTTTTATTATATATGGACACAATTACTTTTATTATCTCATTATGTCGCTTCATCATCATTATCACATAATTGCAATTTTTACATCATTATTGCAATTATTATCACTTATTGCAATTTATTAATTTTATTGCAATTTTACAGTTACATATTTTTTTTTACAACTATACTAATAAAAATAAAAATAAAAATGTTAACAACAATAAAACAATAAAAAACTTTTGTATAAAAATTTTTTTATATATTATTCAAATTTAATACGTTATAACTGAAATTTTTGCTGTTATCTAATTTTTTTGCAATTATACTCCCAAAAAATAATAATAAGATAATAAAAACAATAAAATTTAAAAACAATATTATAACGATTATTATTATTATATTATATTATTATTATTATTTTGTTATATTATGTTATAAAAATTTTTTTGGAAATAATCTAAAAATTAAAAGTAAAAATAATAGTAAAATAATAACATAATAAATTAAAAATAATAATATAATGAAAATTTAAAAATTTAAAAATAAAATAATAATAATATAATAAAATAATATTACTAATAATATTCTAAAAATTTAATAACAATAATAAAAAACAACAATAATAATAAAAATAATAATTAATAAAAATAAAAAGGGGATAAAAATAATGATAATATACAATTTTAATAATCATAAAATTTATTTCGAAATTCTCTTTTTTCCCTCACTTTTATCATGATTATTGTCTGTTAAAAGAATTTTGGTAATTATTATCATTATTACCCTAATTATTGAAAAATCATCAAATGAATGGAAAAAAACGTCATTTTGGAGTATACTCTCAAAAGCTATATTTCGCTAGATTTTGCCGCTTTTTCAAATTTTGGATTTTTTTTTTTTACCTTTTTTTTTTTTATATATGGACACAATTCCTTTATTATCATCATTTTATCAGGGACTATCATCATTATTGTCATTATCATCATCATTACCATCATTATTGCAATTATTATCATCATTATTCCAATTATTATCATCATTATTGCAATTATTATCATTATTATTGCAATTGCTACGCCAGTGGGTCTTTGTCTCTGTGCGAAACATGTGTTAACATGAAGGGACCTGGGCAAACATGACGCAGCTGGCTGTGAGCGGAGGAGCAGAGGAAAGCAAGAGACGCGTTGGGGCTGCTCCTGTGAAGACCTCGTGTGTGCCCTTGTGACCTGAGTAACCTGGTGTTGCCCTGTTATAAGATGTATCGTGCAGTGTGACATGCTGGTTTCCCCTGTTTGTGCCTATAAAAAGTGTACGGGTAAATAACTTGTGAAAATAAAGGAAAGACTGTAACTTTGTGTTTATTTCGTGCCCTGCCTCCCCACTTGGCTTTTTTCCTCTCCTGGTGTTCTGGGACGCTGTGGTGTTCGGTGCCTTGGAGCTGTTAGGTTCACGACCCTGAAATATAACACGCCGTCTGCCTAGCCTGCCTTATGTTGGTGGCAGAGAGACGAGGCGGACCGGCGTAACAAATGGTGTTCAGGAGTGGGATTTGTGATATTTGATCAGTGAGAGCGGGCCGATTTATCATGTCGTCCAAAGATGGGGGCAGCCATGAGAGAGAGGAGGCTATGGACTGAGGCAGGCACGAATGAGGGGGAAGCCGAGCCGATGGACCTGATCACTGCCATGCTGGCCGGTATGAGGGAGGAAATGGCACCAAAGGGCAGAAGAGCAGGCACAGAGGGGCACGCGAGCAGGCGCACCATCTCGTCGAGATGCGGGCAAGGAAGGCAGAGGAACAGTTCTGCCAACTTGTTGAGGTGCTACAGAGTAATCTTGCATCTGTGAAGATGGAAACTCAGCA
Source organism: Penaeus monodon (assembly GCF_015228065.2). NCBI lineage: Eukaryota > Metazoa > Arthropoda > Malacostraca > Decapoda > Penaeidae > Penaeus > Penaeus monodon. Next base: position 3,568 of record NW_023649839.1, on the reverse strand, counting down.
GTCCCACGACAAGGCCTGCAACAGCGTGAAGAGTGAACTGATGGAGGAGGTGCAGACTCTGAAGGGCGAGGTTCAGGGCCTGAGGGAGGAAGTGAAGGAGGAAAGGGCGGCGTCACGAGGTAGTAACGTTGCAAGCAGAGAAGGCAGACGAGGTTCTGGCAACAGATGCCAGAGTGTCAGATTTACTGGGGTCTACCTGAGGTCTGTGGCAGGAAACCCCCGGGCCTCGCAGCGTCGTGTCGCAGCCAGTGGTCGCTGCAGAAGGCTGGGGACCCATCGGAACCGCTCCCTTGGGTATAGGTGGCGGCAAACTCGGACCCGGTCAACCCGCCTCGTTGCCTCCCTCACCCCCCTTCCTCCCCTCCAGGGTGTTTAGTTCACGGCACGCGTTCTCCATCCTGCAGCCCCTCGGCCTCCAGACATTCCCTGTGAGGCGTAAGCCAGCTGAGTACGACGGGAAGGTGGCCTGGGAGGCATAGGTTTCCCAATTGATATGCTGGGGATCTGCCCCCGGGCTGGAGCCAGGAAAAGAAAGGGCCCCGCAGCTGGTAACAGCGCTAAGGGGCCCCACGGTGGAAGTGTTGGGGGATCTGCCGGCATCCCAACAGGCCTCTTACACCAGCGTGGCAGAGGCTTTGAAACGCCGTTTCTGGCACCACCACCAGGCCGAGGTATATCGGGCCCACTTAAGAAGCGGACTCGTGAGCGTGGTGAGACACTGTCCCGGCTGGCGCAGGATGTGGAGGTGCTAGTAAGGGGGTCGTACCCTGCGGCTGCGGAAGAGATGATCGTGGTCCTGGCCCGTGATTTTTTTGTTGACGCTTTAAAAGGACCAGCAGCTGCAAATCTACGTCAAGCAGGGACACCCTGAGGACCTGCAGGTGGCGCTGGCGAGGGCCTTGGAGTTCGAGGCCTTCCTGAAGGCAACCAGTGGCCTAGGGCCAGCTGCCCCAGCCCCGCCGTGACCTCCGGGGCCGGAAGGCTAAAATGGAAAAAAATAGCATTGAGGAAAGGTGAGCCCGAGAACTTTCCAAGGCTTGTGTTGGGGCTGCGGAGAGGTAGGGCACAGACGTATCAGTGTCAGAGGGAGCGGAGAACACGTCCTCTCAACCGGACGGATTCTGATGCCTTCCAGCAGCGCTGCAAGGACTGTGGCAGGTATGGTCACCATCCGAGCGCATGTCCTAAGGCTAAGGAAGTGGTATAGGCGGAAAAGGATGGAGAATGGGGCCGAAACCCAGCCGTCCTCGATTCCCGGGCCCCGACTTGGGCAAGCTGCCGTCGAACCAGCACGATGCAGGTGGAGGGCTCAATAGATGGGAAGCCATGCCGCCTGACAGTGGAACTGGGGCTGAGAAGACCCTATGGGGGCCCGATATGTTGGCCACTAAAGCGACTTCCAGCGCACCACAGAGACTGTGTGGTGTCACGGGGCATTGTGTGCAGCTCAAGGGGCCAGTGGAGGCTCGTATTGGCGTGGGCAGCACGGTGCAGCGGCTGCCGGTGTATGTGGGCCGATCTGGACGAGCACTGTTTGCTGGGCCTTGACTACCTGACGCAGAGTAAGGCGTGTGTCGACCTTGGACGGAAGCTGGTGAGGGTGCACGGTGAAGAGGTGCCCTTGCTTCCAGAGGTTGGCTGTGCAGAGGTAGTTACAGCTGAGCGACTGCACCTTGCCCTCAGGACTGAGTCTAGAATCCGGTGTCGACTGTCAAGAGTGATGCGTGGAGTAGAGGGCCTCGTGGAGCCCAACCAAAACTTGCAGCTGGCTGATGGCGTAGCGGTTGGGCGGAGCCTTGTTGGACCAGGGGAGGGGTTAGTTACAGTGTTGGTAGCCAACTTCTCCGATAAGGCCCAGAAGGTGCCAGCTGGTGCAAAGCTGGGCACTTGTGAGGAAGTAGAGCGTCCAGAAGAGTCGTCGGGGAGAGAGGAGTTGGTTGGTGTGGGGCCGTTGCCCGACTTCCTCGAGGACTTGGCGCACCGGAGCGCCGCTAACCTGACGGAAGCACAGACAGAGAAGATGCGTCACACCCTGTCTCAGTATGCAGATGTGTTTAGCAGGGGTGACTTGGACCTGGGCCGCATTATAATAATAATGATAATAGTAATAATAATAATAATAATAATAATAATAATAGTAATAATAATAATAAAAATAATAATAATAATAATAATAATAATAATATTGATAATAATAATAATAATAATAATAACAATAATAATAATTATAATAATGATAATAATAATGCTAAAAGTAATAATATTAACAATCATCAAATGTTATCCAAATTCTCTTTGTTCTCACTTTTATCATCATTATTTTCATGATATATATAATTCTGGTAATTATTATCATTATTACCCCAATAATTGCTAAAATCATTAAATGAATGTAAAAAACGACATTTTGCATTCTATTCTCAAACCGCTATAATTCCTGTTATCATCATTATTATCATTATTTTAATTATCATCATTATTGCAATTATCATCATTATTGCAATTATCATCATTATTATTTAAATTATTGCAGTTATAATATATATTTTTGCAACCAACATTTTTATATATTATTCTAATTAATGTCGTTATTACTGTAATTATTACTGTTATAATAATTTTTGCAATTATACTACCAGTAAAAATGATAATAATGATAATAATAACAATAATAATATTAGTATATTATTATTATACTTATTATTATTATTATTATTATTATTATTGTTATTATTATTATTATAGTTATAATAAACTTTTTAGCAATAATACCAATAATTAAATTAATAATAATAATAATAATAATAATAATAATAATAATAATAACAATAATAATAATAATAATAATAATAATAATAATAATAATAATAATAATAATAATAATAATCATAATAGTAATAATATTAATAATCACCAAATGTTATCTAAATTCTCTTTATTTTCACTTTCATCATCATTATTGTCATGATTAATACAATTCTGGAAATTATTGTCATTATTACACTAATAATTCCCCAAATCATCAAATGAATGGAAACGTTATTTTGCAGTATACTCTCAAAAGGCTATATTTCTTTTTTGACTTTTTGGATTTTTTTTTCTTTTACCTTTTTATTATATATGGACACAAAACCTGTTATTATCATCATTATTATCATGATTATCATCATTATTATCGTTATCCTCCCCATTATCATCATTATCATCATTATTGCAATTATTATCATCATTATTGCATTATTATCATTATTATTGCAATTTTTGCAGTTATAATATATATTTTTGGAACTATACTAATGACAACTACATTAATAATAGGAATAACAATATTAATAACAATAATAACGTTATTGATAATAAAATCGTCAAATGTATGGAAAAAACGTCATTTTGCAGTATACTCTGAAAAGGCTATATTTCGCTAGATTTTGCCGCTTTTTCGACTTTTGGATTTTTTTTTATTTTACCTTTTTTATTATATATGGAAATAATTTCAGTAATTATCATCATTATTATCATGATTATCATCATTATTATCGTGACATCATCATTAATTATCATTTTTTTC
>NW_023649838.1:0-2500 GCF_015228065.2 Penaeus monodon | reverse complement strand
AATTATTAATGTATATAACAATAATAATAATAAGTATAGTATATATTATAATCTATTGTTTATAATATTTTATTCTATTATTATTTTATATTATTATTATTATTTGACTGGTAGTATAATTGCAAGATAATTATTATAACAGTAATAATTACAGTAATAACGATACTATAATTAAATATTGGTTATTAAATAATTATTATAATCGGTATTATTGTTATTATTATTGTTTTTAAACTATATTATTGTGAGTTATTAGTATTATTGCAACTATATTTTATATAACTCCAATAATTGCAATAATATGATACAATTTGCAATTAGGTATGTAATATTGCAATAATGATGATAATGATGATAATGATGATATAATGATGATAATGAATAATGAGGTAATAATGATGAAATCATGATAATGATGATGATAATATAGGAATTGTGTCCATATAATAAAAAAAGGTATAAGAAAAACATTCCCAAAATCGAAAAAGCGGCAAAATCTAGCGAAATATACCTTTTGAGAGTAAACTCCAAAATGACTTTTTCGATTCTTGGTGATTTCGGCAATTATTAGGGTAATAATGAAATAATTACCAGAATTGTATTAATTCCAATAATGATGATAAAAGTGAGAATAAAGAGATTTTGTAATTAATATTATAATATTATTATATATTATTATTATTATTATTATATATTATTATTATTATTATTATTAATTATTATTTATTATTATTATTATTATTATTATCTTAATTATTAGTATTATTGCCAAAAATCTATTATAACTGTAATAATAACAATAATAATAATAAATAAGTAAATAATAATAATGACTATGGTTATAATATTTATTCGTATGATTATTTATTATTATCATTATTATTATTTGTATGGTAGTATATTGCAAAGATAATTATTAACAGTAATAATTACAGTAATAAGATACTAATAAGATAATGATATAAATAATTATTATAAAAATCGTATTATTGTTTATTATTGTTATTACTATTATTATTGTTGTGTATTATATTATTGAAAATATATATATAACTCCAATAATTGCAATAATATATAATAATTGCAATAATGATGGTAATAATTGCCAATAATGATAATAATATGATGATAATTGATGATAATATGATAATGATGATGATAACGATAATAATGATGATAATCATGATAATGATGATGATAATAACAGGATTGTGTCATATATAATATAAAAAAGGTATAAGAAAAACATTCCCAAAAAGTCGAAAAAGCGAAAATCTAGCGAAATACACCTTTGAGTTACTCCAAAATCTTTTTTCGTTTCTTGATTGGTAATTATTATAAAATTTATAATTAAAATTGTATAAATAAATAAGATAATTTTAAAATTGAATATAAAAGATATTTGATAATTTTTTATTATTATTATTATATTATTATTTTTAATTATTATTATTATTATTATTATTATTATTATTATTATATTATATTATTATATTATATTATTAAAATTATTTTTAAATTTAAAAAATAATAATAATAATAAAATAATAATAATAATATGGTTATAATATTGTATATGTATGTTATTTAATTATGTATTCTATTATTATTTACTATTATATTGAAGATAATTTTATAACAGTATAATTACAGTAATAAAAACTAATTAATAATATAAAAATATTATAAATCGTATTATTTTAATTATTATTTATTACTATTATTATTGTTTGTTTATTATATTATTGCAAAAATTATTATATATTGCAAAAATATATTAAATCAATAATTGCAATAATTGAAAATGATATAATGATGGTAATAATAATATGATGATAAATATAGATGTTTAATGATGAAATGATGATGATAACGAAATTGTATAATATATAAAGATATAAAACAAATTGTCAAAATATAAAAAAATAGGAAAAAGTTTTTTAAAGAAAACCCAAAATGGTTTTTTATTTTTTGGATTTAAAATTTTGGGTTTAAAAAAAATTTAAAAATTGTATTAATCAAAAAAAATAAAAGGGGAAAAAAAAATTTTTAAAAATTTTTGAAAATAAAATTTTTTTTTAAATTATTTTTAAAATTTTTATTTTTTATTTTTATTATTATTATTTTATTATTATTTTTTATTATTTTTTCAATTATTTTTTTTTAAAAAAATTTTAAAATTAATTAATTAAATAAAAAAATTGGGAAAAATATTTATTTTATAATTTTTTTTTTTAATTTTATTTTATATTTTTTTATTTAAAAAAAATTTTAAAAAGTAAAATTACAAAAAAAAAATTTTAAATAATGAAATAAATAATTATAAAAAAAGTTTTTATTTTTTAAAAATTTTTTATTTTTTAATTTTTTTAAAATTATTATATAACTAAAATTTTTTAAAAAATTTAAAAATATTAATAACCCAATAATGAATAATAAAATAAAGGGAAAAATGATTATAAGAAAATAAAATAATGAAAATATGATGATATAACAAAAG
>NW_023649837.1:22500-27500 GCF_015228065.2 Penaeus monodon | reverse complement strand
CCCCCGTCGGCCTTTAGCCCCTTGATTATGCTGATTAGTATGTTTATCGCTCTTCTTATAGAAGAAATAGATAGTGATAGATAGCATATATATCATGAATATAGATATATATGAATATATATATATATATATATCTATATATTATATAGTAACTATTAATATATATATATATATATATATATATAGATATATATATATATATATATATGCAGGTATAGTATATATATATATATATGATATATAGTATATATATAGTAGTGAATATACGAATGTATTATAAGATCGATATATATATATAGTATATGTATTATTATATGTATATATATAAGTAGTATTTACTTATGTTTATTTTGATTGTATCTTTATATATTATGTATATATATGTGCGTGTGGTGTGTGTGTGTAAGAACGTAGAGAGATAAGGAAAAAGTAATATGTAATTATTCTGTTTATAATCCTCCACATAATCATGTGGATCTGTTCGAGGTTTATTCTCTAGCATTTGCTTCTTGTGATATTCTTTCAGACACGTGTCTATGAAATCTTTCTCCGCCCCGACGAAATCAATGGCTAGACAGGGAAGCTGTCCCTTTAGTCATCGTGTATAAGCGCCAACGTGTAAATAGGAATTCTTGGTGTGGGTTCCTTGCTGCGATGTCTGTGTTTTGAGATAATATTACCATAACTGTATGATATGTGTGTTGTGTGTGTGTTTTATCTACATATATATTAGTACATATATTATATATATATATATATATATATATAGGTAGAGTAGTAGTAGATGATATATGATGTGTGTGTGTGTGTGTGTGTGTGTGTGATAGTGTGTGTGTGCGCGCGCGCACTGCTGTTGTTATGCGTGCGTGGCTTGTGGTGTGTTTGTGTGTGTGATGTGTGTGTGGTGTGTGTGTGTGCGTGTGTTGTGTGTGTGCGTGTGTGTGGCGTTGTGTGTGTGTGTGTGTTTGTGTGCGTGTGAAGCTTAGATTAAATTAATCATATACGTTTCTATAATACCTATTTAATGATATCACACCATAATTTGCAACATGGGTAAATCATTTCCTTTCTGTTTCATCATCACTTCTGCTGCCTATATATGGAATTCTCATGCAATGATAAAGTTTTTGTATATTTTGATGTTCTGCATCTCACTACCTGCACTACCGACCCCTCTTCTAATATCACGTTCATAGGTATAGGTCATGGCGTATAGATCACGTGGCCAGGAGGCTAGAGGACGCTTCCAAGCCGACATCTGCTGCTACGCGCCTTAACTAGGTGTTTCCTACTCTTTTGTATTCTTACAGCTCTCATGCCTTTTCCCTCTCTCTCTCTTGCTCTGCTATCTCTCTCTCTCTACTCGAGTCATCTCATCGAGTCAGCAGTCCTTAGAGAGGAGTTTTGTCATATCAGCATCTCGTCTGAGTTCGGGACAGAGCTCCGATAGTTCTACTCACGATCTAGCCCGCGCTCTCATTGGTTCTCTCTCTCTCTTACTCAGGGGAGCTTCCGGTCCAGTTCTCTCTAGTCTCTCCCTCTCCTCTTCTCCTCTCATCCTCACTTTGCTGTCTATCTTTGCTCCTCGTCCCCCTCCTCATCATAGCGTCTAGTGATCTGCAATAGTATTGAGCTCAGATCAGTCAGTCTCGAGTCAGAGTCTCGTCGTAGCAGGCGTAGTCAGCAGAGCAGACTCGGACGAGTCAGATAATCATATCACGAACTGTCGACTCATGCAGAGATTATCGTATCGAGAGGAGACTGTTCTCATCTGATGAAGTGAGAGTGTAGAGAAGAGTCAGAGAGTACGAGAGGAAACTTAGGACTGCAGTCGAGACGAGGAGAGACATGGCTGTACGTTCGTACGTAGCCCCTCCTCGATCAGTCTCAATCTCGCTCGACAGCAGTCTCGATTCAGCGATCGCTTTTCTAGCATGAATCGTTGTTTTCCTAAATCGAAGAGTGGTCCACCCTTGCCCTACTCGAGTCCTACTGCTAGATCCTTGATATAGTGATATATCTGGATAGATATTAGATGATGACTGATAGAATATTTAACTTACAATTTATTATTTAATCAGTAAGATTAATGAATTTGTGATTGTTTTGGAATGGTTATTGTTAGAAATGCGAATTATCACTCACTTATACCTATTAATAACAGATAGGACATAAGATGGAGTATGAATTCCTGAAAAATGGGCTGATACATATAGACCTTAAGGGCTTGGTGCACAAGAGGTTTAGCTTTGATATGGTGGGAGACAAGAAACGCAGCTACATCAGTTTATTATATGCATAATGTAGATTATCAGGAGTTGCTAGTGAATCGAGTGCAGCGTAGAGGATAGCGTGCTTACGTTCTATTATGAGGATGAGCAGAAGCACACGAAAACAGAAGCTTCGATTTAAGCGTCTCGTGACGGGGGCTAGAACGGATGTCCCGATGATCGATACGTAGATGGCGTTCAGACTGAGTCCTCATAATAAGAGGCCTTTGTATTGTTCTCCGTCGTGGTCATGGACTGATCGCCACGCAGATGCCACCAAACACATATGCAACGGCCACAACATAAATTCTCAATATTTTTATCTTATCTAGAAACGGCATTAGATTATTACAAAAAGATCAATACAGAAACAGTTAGCTGCGATGTTATCATAGGTGTTCATTTCCAAATCCTCAGTGGCATACATCATAGATGCTTTTAATGACAGGTGCAATCTTTCTCACACCCAAGGTCGTAAAGTAAACGGAGGCTAGTATAGCTTTCATTTCCTTTCGGGCAAGAATGACTATGAGAACTACTCCTGTTCCGGCGTCAGGGGAGGGAGCGAGTATGTATAGGTACAATATGGTACAGTTTATGAGTTTGGGATAGCATTTTGTTTGTTAAGCGATTCAATACCGATAGTCATTTGTTAAACAACCTCGAGAATGTTAATTGTACTGATGACCGTCATACATTATACAATATCTATAGGCGTGACGATAGTTGAATTAGGATAACTGAGAGTATTCAATTTCATATTCGGAAATGAACAATCAGTTGCAGATTTGATGCATTGAGTGGGCTGTAATAATTGCGTTTGCTCATTATACATCGGGGGTATTTTTTGTACTTGAAGACACAAAATGAATGATATGAGGCTTGGTTATTTGATAAGTTTATGTAATCAGTTCAGATTCACACAAAAAAGCATAGTGTGTATATACATGATTTTTATTTTCTAACACCTTTTTATATATGAACATAGTACAGGTGCAAGCGGGCATAATGATTCAGCAGGTTAGTAGACTGATGTTGCCTGCAGGAGGCTAATATCTTATTGATCTGTTGTGAATTAATGGTTGGTCATTGTTAGCCAGTGACAGATTATCGATGAAATATTTGCTACTTAATAATGATGTTTATTCAATACACTTATGCATTTTTTAATAATACATACAGGAGAGGATGAGAATGATGTATAATTTAGGTAGAAAACGGTATTTCTGGATATTCTGATAAATATTTTTATATTTTCTTATTTTCATTTTTTTTGTTGTACCTTCACAGTATATATACTATAGAATATACTGGATATATATAGTATATATATATATATATCGTGATATATATCTGTATATATATATATATAGTATATATATCGATCTATAATATATATATATATATACTATATGGTTCTTTGGTATGTATGTGTGTGTGCATGTTTGTGAGTATGTGTGTGTGTGTGTGTGTGTGTGTGTGCGTATTTGTGCTTGGTTTGTTTGTGTGTCCTTGTGTTTGTGTAATGATATATGTGTATTCTATCTTGTGGAGATAAGATTTTATTTAGATAACATCACCAACTTAGTGTGGCCATTTGCACACTAATGATCCCTCTACGTGTAGCTCAGCCTCATGTCTATAGGGTATTGATGGGTCATATATAGGTAGTATTATAGTTATAGGGGGTATAGTATAATATTAATATATATATGATATATGATAATATGCAGGAGTATATGTATAATATATATTAGGTAGTCGTGTGTGTGGTGTGGTGTGTGTGTTGTGTGTGTGTGCGTGTTGTGGTGTGTGCGTGTGATGTGTGTAGCATGTAATATGATATAATTAATATATATATTAGTAAGTATATATATATTATATATATAGTGATAGGTATATATAAGTATATATATATATATACACAAACACACACACACACATATATAGTATATATGTATATATAATATCATATATATATAATATATATATCTCAATGATAATATATAGTTGATATATTATATATATATATATATATAGGATATATATATAGTATATATACATACATATATATATTAGTATATATAATATAGCTATATACTAAGTATATATAATAGTTAATCAGAAATAATACACGTCTCCGTAAGCTTTTTGAGTCAGTCACTGTTAAGCTTATCTATACAGCTGCCATTGCTTTCATACTGATTTTGCCGTCATCACTGAAAGACCGTGTGCTGTCAGACCACCTAAGAGCGCAGTGTGAAATTCAAGGATTGAGTTTATATCTTATAATTATTGTAAAAGTAGTATAAAATGAGGTGTGGCAAGAAGTACCTTACTAATGGAAAGCAGTCGTGACTCACAGTTATTTAATTGAAAATGCGAGAGACACATTCAAACTTAGTTTATACTTTGATGAATTAAATTGATCAAATATCACATTATAAGATAATTATAATAATAAAAGCAAATATTAAAACTGACGAGAATTAAAACCAATATTTCAATAAACACAAATCATATATCACATAAATAATGATAATAAAACTTAAAACAGACACAAAATTAACTGTACTACCTAAGTGAATAAATGAATCAACATCAGCATAGAATAATAATTTTTAGAAAAACAAGATCTTAGGACAGACATGAAAGGCCATCTTCGCTCCGTCGGAATTTGGACATACTCGTCTCTCCTATCATATCTCCTCCCATCCCCTCGTCTTTCTC
>NW_023649837.1:0-20000 GCF_015228065.2 Penaeus monodon | reverse complement strand
ACATTATTATTGATATAGTAATTTAAAGTATTATTATTATTGTATTTATTATTATTATGTATTATTAACACTATTATTATTATTGCTACTATTATTATCATTATCATTATATTTATTGTTATTATTACTGTATTTATTATTAGTAATATTAGTATTAGTATTAATATTAGTATTAGTATTATCATTCTTTTTTTATTATTATTATTATTATTATTAATTAGTTATTAGGTGTATTATTATTATTACTATCTATTATGTTACTTCTATTATTTTTATCATTATTATTATTGTTATCTTATTTTATCACTATTATTATCCATTTATATTATTATTATTTTATTATTATTGTTAGTTATTAGTTATTATTATTATTATTATGTGTTGTTGTTGTTGTTTTGTTGTTGTATGTTGTATGTTATATTATTATTTTTTTATAGTTATTAGTATTGTGTTGTTGTTTGTTTTTTTTGTTGGTCTTGTTATTAATTATATTTTTTTATATTGTTGATTTGTTGTGCTGTTGTTATTATAAATTACTGTTATATATTTTAGTAGTAGTATTATATTTATTATTATCATTATCATTATTATTATTCTTATTATTATTATTTTATGTGAATTTATTATTATCATTATTATTGGCATTATTAGCTATTATTATTATTACTATTATTATGTATTATTATTATTAGTTCTTATAGATTTATTATTATCATTATTACCATGTACTGTTACTAGTATTATTATTGTGTTTCCCACTAGCATCTTTACATCATTATTAATTTTCAGCAATGCGACATTGTATTCTATGTATTCTATAGTGCTATTTTCTCCCTCTCGTCAGCCCTCTTGACCCATCTTGACTGCAAGGCTGATGTTTTCCGCCGGTGAACACTCTCCTTGCAAACTAGTGATGACCCCGTCCTCTAACCAATCGAAGTGGCACCTATGCTCTTCCTTGCGTCCTCCTGTGATATACATACTGTGGCGAGACAGGCGTCCCTGTCTACATACATAAGTCGCTTGTATCCAGGGGACACAACACAACGCCTGTCTTTTGCTATCTAGTGTGGACACAGACGACATCAGATGGCGGTCAGATGCGGCGCGAATAGTCTTTCCTTCCGCTGATGTCCACGGCACATCCCGCAGGGACCGGTGGAATCCTCCGTAATAAAGTTGCTGCCTATTTCCACTTGCACAGCGGCTTTTCCTCCTGCTGATGAGTCTCCTCGGCTTCCCACATCGTTCACCCTTCTCCCTTATGTGCCGCCAACCGGTTGCATGAGTCCGCTTCATTCTCCGACCTGACGTGACGGACCTCCCTTTGTCGTTCCGTTTCGTCCGTCTCACTTTTATAACCCTGCCTCTCCTTCCCCTCTTCATACCTGAGGATGGAATCCAGTGATTTTCGAAACTGTAGTCTCATTTCAATAAATCTATGTTTTTGTATTTGTGGCTTTATTTCTTCATTTAGTAATATTATATGTGTGGTGTGTGTGTGTAGTGCAAGTCGATACTGGGCGTGTAAATGTCTAGCCGGACTAAATCGGGTTGAGCGAGGAGTCAGTCGAACTGCACTCGCAGTACTGGAGTAGAACGATGTTCTTACTAACGTTACCAACCGGGGTAGCGAATACGCTGTTGAATATCCTTCTCAGTCTTAGCTTCTAATTTACATGCTAACCACCCTGCCCAGTCTCTATGATGCTTAAAAGCATGTACTCGATGAGTATTCATAGTCACATACCGTATTGCTTACCTTATAGAGTCGGCGAAATATCAGGCGGGTCTTTAGGAATTGGTTGCTATGGTATCATGACGTCCTAATGACGACATGGCAACATCTCCTGAAGCGTTATGTGCACTAGCAGGAGAACGCCATCCTGACTGAGATACTAGACATGCTAATAATTACATTTTACTGAACGTGAAGCATCAGTGGCAGCCATGATAAAGTGTCCTTACAGCAAATTGCTGAGTATAAGGTTGGAGAATTAAATATTTTCGCCATCATGATCCATTTCGCTGACCGCCACATTGTCCACCATGGGGAATAATTAAGTATATAACTGATCGTTGTTATGATGAAATAACGTAAGTAGCACATGAATGGGTAATAAAAACTGTCAGTCATGAAAATGCCGCACCAATGCCGTCCATGAGCCTATTAACATGTATCATCGTCATGTGGTGTAGTGGGTGTGTGCATTGTGGGTGTGCATGTCTGATGTGTGTGTGTGTTTTGCCTGTAGAAAACTTATCATTCATGGTGCTATAATCATTTCACATTAATTTTTTCTCCATGTCGTGGCACATTCATATTCACAGGATTATTTACGTCGAATCTGAGTCCCGACTGTCCTGTTCGCTATGCAAGGGTAAACATCCTTGTTGAATGTAGATTATGGTAGGAGGACCTCCGAAGATTTTTTTGTCTATTTAGCTTTTCTTTTTAGTCGTGTCCTATTGTCAATCATAAGTGCAAGTGAATTTTTCTTTGTGAGCGTGGCTTGATAGGAGGCAATACAGGGATTTTATAAATACTTAATATTATATGATTTAGTTTGTAGATCCGGTTGCTGAGATGTTTTAGGCATGTTCGATATTTTAGAGCATAGGGGCTTTCTGTGTTAATCCCTCCCTGTTGGTTGGGAACGCTCCATGAGAGGCGTTTTGGAAAAAATAATTTTTAAAACACTTTTTTATGTGTTTTCGATCGTATTATGACATATACCAGTTGAGTACTTAGACTTGTCAGAGTGCGATCTTATTTGATTGGCTGAATGACCTTTCCCAGAAACGTTGTCCTCTTTACCATTTCGCTTCTCTCTGCTCTTCCTTGTCCTCACTGATAAGAAAGATCCTTTAGCAGAAAGCACGAGAATTGTCCCGTCAATTATTTGCGCTCGTTTCATCTGCTTCGGTTTGCTCCTTTGTGACTTAATTCTTTGATTCCTTTTGCTGTAATGGCAAAAATGAGACTGTGATCGTTCATATGTGATTATGTTGCAAAAGGTGTTGTGACTTCTGTAAACGCGGGATATTGATGAAGGCTTAAAAAGGTCCGATGATCTAATCAGTAATGGTATATATATGATGGTAATCTTTGCATAATGACTAGTTCATAATCATAACAGAAGATAGTGATGATGTTGATGACGATTATGACATATTATGATGAAAAGAAATATGATGATAGTAAAATGCTGCAGCGGATGATTATGACGACAATTTTGATTATGATGATGATTAATGATGCTGATGTTGATAATGACAAATGTATAATGTATAATGATTACGGTGAATATTGTTATGATGATGATAATGAATGATTATGATGATGTTGATGTTAATATTGATGAATACTTGAATGATGATAACTAAAATTAATAATATAATAATATAATAATAATAAAATCATCATAATTAATAATAGTAATTATAATAATAATGAATGAGAGAGATGAGAGTATAATATAGATAGAGTAGTAACTATTACTACATAGTAATGATAATGGATCTCTAATGAACAATAATGCTGATAGTAATGAATTTACATTCTACGATAAGATACCAATGGCTAATATTCGTAATAATCCTATTCGATAGCTAATTATAATAATATATAGAGAATGAATGATAAGTAATGATATAGTAATAATACATCAATAATAATAAATAATAATAGCGATAATAAATGATATATAATATATATCAATACTATTAAGTACTACTAATAATGATAATCATCATCATCATATCATCATAATAATAATAACAAAAAAGATGATAATAATAACAATAGTGATTACACAGTAACAATAGTAATGATAGTGATAATAATAATAATGATAATAATGATAATATCTATAATATTAATAATCAATAATAATCTATAGTAATAATAATATTATATATTAATAAAGTAGTAATACTGTAGATAATAATAATAATAGATCATCCTCATCATAATGAAGTAATAATAATGAAAGAATATAATAATAATAACAGCCGTAAGTAAATAGGATATAATAATAATAATCTAAATAATAGAAATTAATAATGAATAGATAATAATAAACAAGTAATAAATACTGTAGGGCATATGATGATGATGAATGATACTCATAAGTAGATAATAAGTAATAATGAATGTATAAAGTAATAATAGGATAATAGATGAATACAGTGATTTAATTAAGATAATGAATAGATAAATGATAGTAGATAATCAACAACACACAAGAATAGATAAGTGATAATGATGTTGAATGGTAAGTAGTTAATAGTGAAAGGTAATAGAATAATAATAGATGATAGTATAATAATAAGATACTATAATAGAGAATAAGATTTAATAAGTAAGTATTAATGAATGACGATGAGTATAGGTGATAATAATAAGTAAAGTCACTAATACGATAATGATAATAAATGATAATGATTATATATATATGTAATAATATGTAGATAATAGATAATAAGTAAATTAGTAATAGTGATAAGTGAGATCTATATAGGGAATTAATAGATTGAATATAGATAAAGTAATGAATAGGATAAACAGATAGAGTAATAATAATAGTATCTAGTAATAAGTAATAATAGATAGATGTAACAATAGTATGTATAAATGATAATAATATTCATATAATCCTCATCTAATAGATGACATCCTGAAGTATAAAAAATGGCTTATAGCAATAAAATAGATAATAAATAATATACAATAAGCAATTAAATGATAATAATAATAATAAGGTAATTTAATAAGTAAGTAATAATAATGCTAAATGAATAATAATGATAATAATAAATACATAATAGATAACCCTGATGCTAGGCTTCTTATACGTACTAATGTATACTGGATAATAATGATTAAAGACATGATATGACTATAGATGAGTAATACATGAATATGGCTAAGGATACGAGACCCCCAGGAGACTGAAACGAACAAGAAGAATGATAATAGTAATAACATTGATTATGATGATCATAATAATAACAAGAAGAATAAGGTATATATATGAAATACGTAGTCATAGCTAATAATAATAATATATAATATATAATCATAATAGTAATACATGATCATCATAATAAATAATTAATGAATAATGAATAAAATAATGAACAGTACATACTAGATAAGCAAAAATAGGAGTGATAGTGTAGTATCAATAATGATTGACACAATAAACAATACTAGGTGATAGTAATATAATAATTAGTTATTATCATGTATCATTAGTTATTTTATTATTCTTATCTTTATACTATTATTAATTATTGTTTTTATTATTTGTTACTGTTATTATTGATTATTGATTCATTGTGTTATTTATTATTAATTGATTATTATTATTATTATTATTAGTATTTATAAAAACTAGACGTATACTAATACAATAACAATAATAATAATAACAATAATGCTATAGCGTAATCCTACATAATGCAGCGTCCTAATGATCCTCATGCGTTAATATTCCCAATACCTAATGCATCAGTGAATCGTACATCATATAATACTCAAGTATAATAATATAATACTAAATACTCTAATGATACATAATCCTCGTGGCTCCTCTACTACTCCCGTACTACTCCTGCACTCGTACTGCACATACTACTAATCATACTAATAATAATACTGATCATACCACTCTATCTCCCAATAATAGTTATACTACCTACTCAATAAAACATGAATCTTCTTATTATTATTATTATATTATCATTATTATGTACGTTATCACGACAATACTAGTCATACAATCACTAAATGCATACGTCCTAAATCATAGACTCATCATAATACAGTAATAATACATACATAATAATAATACTATCAACAATAGTAATATAAGGGGTAATCATAATGGAGAATAATGATAATAATGATATAATGTTCACGACAAGCACAATACAATAATCATAATAGATGATGATCACTGCTATAAAAAAATAATAGTATAATAATGAAATAATGAGCAATAAGTAATCAATAATTAATAATAATACTATTATTAATATAAATAATAACATAAAAATTATAATACTATATACTAATAATGATAATAATAATAAGAATAGTAATAATATGAATTCATAATTACGAAGTGCACTGAATAATGCAGAATCATGAAATCATAATAATAATATATGAAATAGAGGTAGCTAATGCAATGACTGATAAGTGTAATATAAGTATAATAATGCAACCAACAATACGTGATATATAATAATTATAGTACTAATGCTAATACTATAATGATCTGAGCCTCACTATAATAGATAATAGATAACTGATATAATAATAATAAAGTAATAGCTCCTAATGACTATAAGTAGTGATACTGCTAATAATCAATAATAATATAATAATAATACTATAGAACATCCTAACAACACCCTAATAATAATTAATAACAATCCTACTGACTACACTACTGGCTAGCTACTGACTACTACTCTACTACTATGTATAATAATTCATACTGACGATACTATAAGTATAATATTAATTTGGAGAAATAAAATAACAATATAAAACTCTACATAAATAATAAGTCAATAAATAATAATAGATGATAAATCAATAATAAGTAATAATGAAAATATTAATGATATAGTTAAATAATTGATAATCAATACACAGAATAATAATAAGTAACATATGATAATAAATGATAATGACTGCGCTCAGTCAATCATAATGTGATAATAGTATGATCAATAATATAATACTAATAATGACAATAATACATCAAACAGTGCAACAGTTAACACTAAGTTATAATAAATAAGAGTAATAATGAAAATAAACAACATAATAACAATACTAACAATAATGATAATAAATAATCGCTCCTAAATAATACATACATACTGTCCTATACTACTAGTCCTCATAAGTCGCTCTAATACTAATACTAATCCTCCATAAATACTCATAATGATACTCCTGTTACACTGCTCCGTCACGGTGATCAATACTGAACCGCTCCATGGCATCAATCGTCCTCCCATTGCATTTTTTTGCTGATGACTGACTGATGCCTGCTCCTCCTCATACTCCTAATCGTCCTATCCTTAAGTTATGTAATTATTATTATTATTTTTCTTAGTTATTCACTTGGTTCCCCCCTATATTCTTATTATTCCCATTATTTCTTATTATTCCTCTCCTTATTATTACTTACGTCTTATTATTATTCTTCTATATCATTATCATTGGAGTTGTTTTGTAGTTAGTATTAGTAGTTGTAGTATTGGGTGTATCATTATTATTAGTATGTATCATTATTATTTATTATTTTATATATTGTTATTACTATTATATATAATATATTTTATTATTATTATTATTATTATTATTTATTATTATCATCATCAACATTGATTATACTATTATTGTTTATTTATTATATATTATATTGTAATGAAAATGGATTGGGTTTTAAAATAATTAATGATAATGTCAATAGTAATGAAAATGAATTTAAAAAATATATTCATATTGCATGGTGTGACTATGCCCCGTAAAAACATTTTATGTACTGATGATTATACAATAATCAACAACAATAAAGTGATATTGAATATATTAATTAATAGCCACAACAATGACACCAAACAACAATAAAATCAATAGTACTAGGATATAATAGTAAGTTGTAATGATGCATAATCATAATAATAAAATAATCAATAATAGTAATAATAATAATAATAATACTAGTAATAACGATATAACAATGAATAATAACACCACACCAGCAACCAGAAGTATCAACAACGCAGCAACAACAACAACAACCCACAACAACAATATAATAATAATGCTTAATATTGATAATGCTCATCTACTCCCTCGTCCTCCTCTCCTAATCCTGCTCCTCCTCCGCACTAATCATCCTCTACTCATGCTCTACTGCTCCCTGACTACTCCTGCTCCTACCTCCTCCTACTCCTCTCCTCCTATCATCCTCCTCCTCCTCTCCTCACTCTCATACTCATCGCTACTCCTCCCCCCCCCCGCAGTAGTCCTTTCCGCCGTGTGCTCTCCCCCCCCACCACCCCCCCACCCACCACCACACCCCCCCCTCCTCGTACTAATGGTAATCATGACTCGTAATCCATGATCCTCCCCTGCTCCTCCATGCCGTCCGATTCATGAATGCAGTGATACATACTCTCATACTGCTCCTACTCCTACGGTCCTATACTGCTCCTACGCATCATCCTCCTCCTACTCACTAATACTTCCGGCTGACTATGGATCCTGCCTCAATCAGGGAAAACCGAAGTCGGATGAATGATATCATTGTTCGCGTCAACCTGCCACCTATCCTGCTTTTCCCCTATGTTCAGCTCCTCCTCCTTCCCCCCCCACCTCCCCCGTCATCGTGTGCCGGCTGCTCCTCCTTCATGTGCTCCATCCTCCTGCTGCTCATCATGCTCCTTCAGCGTGTAGCTGACTGCGTGAGCACGCATATGTTGCTCGCAATGCGATGCTAGTAGCTGCATGCTGACGTGCTTACTGCTGCTGCTGGCTGCGTGGATGATGCCTGCTGCTGCTCGCATCGCTGCTGCTGCTGCTTGGTCCTGCTCCTGCTCCTGCTCCTGCATCCTGCTCCTGCCTCCGTCCTCCTCAATACTCCTCATCCTCCTCCTCCTGCCTCCGCTCCTGCTCCGTGCCCTCCTCCGTTCTTCCTCATCCTCCTCCTCCTCCTCCCCTCCTCCTACTCTCCTCCTCCTCCTTCCCTCCTCCCTCTTCCTCCTTCCTCCTCCTCCTCTCTGCTGCTGCTGCGTGCTCCTCATTCGATACCTCCTGCTCTGCTCCTCGCCTCCTGCCCTCCTCCCCCTCCTCCTGGTTCTTCGCGTCTCGTGCTGCTCGCTTCCCGTTCGGCTGGTCACTCACCCACCGCTGCTGCTACTACTGATCCTGCTCGGCCCGATCCTGCTCCGTCAATCGCTAAGATGCTCATGATGCTGCTGTGTGATGCTTAGCGAGTGAGAGAGAAGAGTGGACAAGCGAGGAGAGAGTCGAAGCGTCGTGAGAGACGACGGCGAGAGAAGGGTAGGGACAGGAGACACGAGGAGACAGAGCAGAGACGACCGGAGAGAGAGAGAGAGCGAGGAGAGGGGAGAGAGGGGTCGGTCGTGTTCTAGATGAAGATGAGAGGCGAGAGAAAAGCGAGAAGAGAGAGACGAGAAGGAGAGAGCCCGACAGATCGGACAGACGAGAGAGGAGACAAGAGAGAGAGGGAGAGACGGAGTAGAGAGCGAGACAAGACAGAGCCGTCTGCGCTGCGAGGGAGAGAGTAGACGAGCAGAGAGGAGGAGTAGGCGTAGGTAGAGAGAGACGAGAGAGGAGAGGAGATGAGAGAAGAGACGAGAGTAGGGTGATGGGAGAGAGGGAGGCAGGCGGAGAGCTTCGAGAGAGATACAGAGTAGCGGGATGAGAGACAGGACAGTAAGAGATATCAGAGAGAAGTGAGATGAGAATGGAGGACCAGAAGAGGGGAGTAGTAGAGAGAGAATGAACGAGAAGACCTTGATTAGGAGGCTGATGGCGGCGGAAGGGCGGGAAGTATGGAGAGTGAGAGAAGCGGAGATTTAGAAGTGAGAGATGAGAGAGAGTCGAGACAGGGTAGATGAGAGAGACGAGATGAGAAGGAAGAGAGAGGGTTGACGGTAGAGAGAGAGATAGAGAGAGAGACATAGAATTAGCGATGTGCAGAGACAGCGTGGATAGATCGAGCGAGTGGAGAGGTAGGCTAAGCTGCTAAAGAGGGAAGAAAGAGACGCCAGAGAGAAAAAGACAGCGCAAAGAGATTGCAGGGAGATCACTTGGACCCCAGGCCGCGGATAGAGAGAATTGAACGGAGAGACACAGCAAGAGCTGGAACAAGCGAATCGGAGGAAGGGGTTATATGGCAAAAGTGTTGGTATTGAGAGGCAGATACAAAACTACAAAGGAAGAGAAATGCACATAGCAAAAACATTATAAAAATATAGGTGAAAAAAATGAATAAAACCACAACTGTGATAGCTTACATTCTCCTAGCCTTTCATTCGTTTCTTTATCTCGCTTCTCTCCTCTGTCCCTCCCTAAGAGCTTATTGCCAAACCAGCAGAGGTATGGCTAATTCATGCAAAGCTTGGGCCGAGCAGAGGTAAAAGTTAATGGTTAATTTAATTAGTTCAAACTTATATTGGTGTCAGAATAACGTATTTCACATACAAGATATAAAGTCACAGACAGACCAGACGCAATCACAGCACAAGGGCATACACTACTATTTGCCATTTTGAGAGTTAGCATTAGTATCATCATCAATCATCTTTTTTTTCTATAACCAATCTTCATGTAATATCTTAATTATCCCACCTGGTCCCGTACACTCACGGGTAGGGGTCAAATATCCTTTACATTACAACACAAACGGCCAACGTCAAGAAAGATCATAATAATAACGAGCTAGTGATACGTAGGGACGATAATGATGATGATCAGAAGAGAGAGGAGAGAGAGAGGAGAGAGAGAGAGGAGAGAGAGAGTGAGAGGAGGGGGGGGGGTAGAGAGTAGAGGAGAGAGGAGAGAGAGAGAGGAGAGAGCACTTTCGCAATACCCACCTTTCGGTTTGGAGATCGAGGAAAGAAAATTAAACATATTTTTCCAAATTCCTAAATTCTTGGCATTTGTTTTATTAAAAAGGCCTCATAATATTTAGTATGATGAATCATTACCATACTTACATGATAACTGAGCTTTAGTCGACAAGGTTCTCAGCTCAACTCAATCTTAATTCTGAACCACTAGAAAAAAACAAATCATGTGATGTTGAGGACGAAATTTATAGAGAAAAGGATTAGATAAGTATTCAGAGTTAGTCGTTTCTTTCTTCCGCCTAGAACTAGACAGAGAAAATTTCTCATTACTGCTGTCTATTCTTAATAATGTATTATGCAAAAAATGTATGCTCGCAGTAATACACGTTTTTTTATGCATATGTTTGTTTTAGTGGTGTTTGATGTTTGTGTGCGTGTGTGTGTGTGTGCGGTGTGTGTGTTGTGTGTGTGTGTGGGTTGTGTGTTGTGTGTGGGTGTGTGTGTGTGTGTGTGTGCGTGTGTGTGTGTGTTGCTTTCGTGTGCGTGTTCGTGCGTGGGCTTGCGTCCTATGTAAGTCTTCGATTTTACAAATCCCGGAAAACAATACAATCACTTATACTACGAATACTATAAAACTGAAAGCGGAAGAGATCCTATCTTCTTCCTTGCGAAGCCCTGTTTCCTCGATGGCCGAGGACCTTTTTTTTTTTGTTTGCTCCCTTTGATGATCGCTTTGAGCTGAGATAAGGTGAGGGCGAGGGGCTTTTAGGTGGGGAGCTAATGTTATTAGTCCCTGAGGTCGAGACTGAAAAACGGGCGGCGCGGAAGAATGATGGGCGATAGGGGGCGAACAAACACAGAAGCAACAGGGGGCAAGTGTCAAGTGGCAAGAGAGAGAAAGAAGGACAGAGGAGACAGAAGACAGAAGAGATAGTGGAGACAGAGAGAGAGATTATAGGGTGAATCAAATAGAAATGTCCGATAGATAAGATTATGTAGAAAAAAGTTCCAGACCGGTATCAGTACTTACTCGTTTTATCTACTTCAACGTGTTAATTTATGGAACCACGCAATGTATATTACATATGTATATTAGCTCGTGAGTAAACACGTAGTTAAAAGAAGAGTTCCCTGCCCGACCTCGCATTCGAAACCGTTTCGCAGTGGAATCGAATAGTTTTATGTTGTTCCTGCTTGTTTCATTGCCAACGTTTTACATATGCACATCTCGCTCGCTGTTTGTTTCATTCGAGTCCCGTGTTATATTTGGCTTCGGTTTGTCTAAACTAGATTTCTGGCCGGATTCTGTACTTTCAAAGTCGTTTTGTGTAGTGTCACGTCCCCCTTCTAGTTTAAGATCTGTTTAGAATGGTTCAAACATGTGCAGTCCTTTTGTTATGGAATCTTTACTAAGGATACCCTCATCAGTGCTTCGTATAAATGCTTTAATGTGATGTCCTTATCGTTTCACGTGTATGGCATCTCTGTCCATCTTTGTTAGCTGGGCTACCTTCCAACCATCATATTTTTATAGTATCATGCAGATGTATGCTTTCAGATCTGGAAACATAATGCCATAGCATTTGATCAGAAGGCATAGTTTGTTCTCACTGAGAAGAGGCATTACAACACTCACGTGAATAAAGTAATGAAGCTTTCTCTCTTTTAGGCGATTCTTATTATCTCGTCCTAGGAACCTCACCCCAGAAGCGATGTTACGCTGAGGGCCCAGACCGTTTGTCTATCAGTAAGCTAGTATACATTGTTTGTTTTTGTATATACTTGCTGGATATGTCCGCAAAAGGTGTGTGTAATACCGAGCAATCTTACATAAGTGGAGAATTACAAATCTCTCTGTCTCCTCTCTATTATTTCCCCGCTTCTGAATATCCGCTAAATGGAATGATTTGAATTAAAGTACTATTATCGAGTGACAGTGTTTGTGTGATTTGTTTGATTTGTTATTGTATTTATTATTACTTTTTTCATGACGTTCATGTGTTTTCACTAAAACACATCCATATCTTAATTTCTTCTGCGATGTGTTCATTTTTTCTTGCCTACCTTGCTCGTTTTGGGGGGGCACACCACTTAGCTTTCCGACGCGCTTCCACTATTTCAATCTCTGCTCTCTTCCCTGTTTAATCTGTAGGAGCGAGAATCCTTCTCTTTATGTGATATGATACCATGCTAATGATTCCATAAGAACTGTACTTGTCCATAAGGGGAAACGTTAAATATATAAAAGTCAGGTGACATAATAAATATAAACGTCTGTTAATGTGTATCATATAGTATATAATATAAGTGTATAGTATATGATATGTGTGATATATATATATATAGTAGATATT
Organism: Penaeus monodon; assembly: GCF_015228065.2. NCBI lineage: Eukaryota > Metazoa > Arthropoda > Malacostraca > Decapoda > Penaeidae > Penaeus > Penaeus monodon. Next base: position 7,017 of record NW_023649837.1, on the reverse strand, counting down.
ATATAAATATAGGTATTGAGAAGAGGGGGATGGTAGATATATATATATATATATATATATATATCATATATATATAATATATATATACGGGGATATTATCTAGAGATATATATATATATTATTATATATATTATTATATATATGTGTGTGTGTGTGTGGTGTGTTGTGTGTGTGTTGTGTGGTGTGTGTGTGTGTGGTGTGATCACCTGACCATCAGTATGTAAGATACGAAATGTCCCTGTGTCTCTCCAGATTTAGTATGTGACGTGCTAACATCTCCTGCCGCCTTATGCAATCTGAATGATTGAGAGGATGGAAGCGGGCTAGTTGGACATGTGACTGTTTGTGGGGCGGAGACGCCCATCCCCTACGGAATAAGAAAGCCGCACGGATGTCCGAGAGCGGGATTTTTTAGTTTACATAGTATATATATATCATATATATATTATATATATACTATATATATATATATATATATATATAATATATGTTATGGTATAATTATATATATATATATATCTATAATAATTATATAATATATATATATATAATGTATGTATGGATATATATATATATATTTTCTGTCTCTCTCTCTCTTGCATCAGTCAGTCTCTCAGTCTCTCTCTCTCTCTCTCTCTTCTTCCTCTTCTTCGTCTCTCCTCTTCTCTCTCTCCTCTCTCTCCTTTTATTTCATCTTCGGTGTTATTTTATGGAAGCCTATAGAATTGGATTATGAGATCATCTCTCGATGTAAGGCAAGTTTATCACCACGTTGGAAGCGCCATCGTCAGCGGTATGGGCCGTAAGTCTTGAGGAAACCAAAACGAAAGAAACTAATTTAGTTATGCTCTAAGTGTTATCTTTTAATTATATTTTAAATTTTTCAAGTTATTAGCATCTTTTATTATAACTTCATTTTTTTAAAACGGCGTTCAAAAACAAACTTATAATGTTCCACGTAATCGTTATCCTGGGCGAAGGAAAAAATAAGATCCTAACACATAAGATTCCGCACCTTGCTATTGTGCTCCTTGGAAGTACAGGTTGTATATTATGCGGTTCTCACCTTCTCGGGCAGAAGCTACTGCATGCGAGGATGAGGCACCCTAGGCTGAGCTGTCCTCCATTTTTTTTTGTTGTGTCCTTTGTTCGGACTCGCACGGGACATCGGATTACAGCGCACCATCGAGCAAGTATTTTTGGTTTTGAGAGGTTTTGGAATGCAAAGTATTCATCTAGATGAATAACACTCGAGCGAGTGACGTAGTGGCTGGTGCACTTTTATTTTGGCATAAATGGCTTTAACTTTTTTATAATTTTAAGTCTTAAAAAGAAACTAATTTTCAGTTTTGTTTTTGGCGATTTTAAGATCTGGTTCGTGTCTCACTTAAATGAGTTAAATAAAAATTCAGGTTTCTGTGATCTTTTTTTACTTATTCATAACAAATTTTATGATGTACGTTGCTGATTGACCTGTAAGGGAATAAGACTGATGATCTTTGCTGGTCAATATTAATATAATTCTGTCGCGAAAGCAGGGAGAAGTTGATCTAGAAAATTGGAATGTGTTTGCTCATGTTGGTTGGTTGGTCTTGGCGATAGTCACTAACCTGTCTTATATATACAGATCTATATAAATACACACACACACAGACACATCCTCTCTTCCACAAACACAAACAAACACACACACACACACCACACACACAGCGCACAATTTTGTATAGGGCGATGGGATCGTGACACACCCGTTGGGAAGAATGAAATATTCACCTTCATTCAATTTCTTTCCAGAACGAGGTAGCTGAAGAAAATGGTAAAAAATACAAAAGTAAGGCAAAGTTTAGTGCCGCAACGTAAGAACACCTTGTTACTCCTAAGTCCTTTCTACGTCCTCTCACTACCACTTCCCGATAAACCTGTTTACCATCTTTTCTGATCAAGCATCTTTTCCATCTTGAACCTATTTATATATTTACAGCTCCGTGGAAAGCACACACACACACACACACACACACACACACACACACACACAACACACACACACACACACACCACACACACACTATGTGCATTATATATTATATAGTCTATACTATTATTATTATATATATATATATATAATATATATATATATATTATATATATTATATATATATATATATATATGTATATATATATATGTCCATATATGATCTAATATGTATATTAGTATATTATATTTATAGATATATATGTGTATATATTATGATGTATATATATATATTATTATATATATATATATTATATGTATTATAATATATCTATTTATTTATGTATATCTTATATATGATATGTAATATATATATATCTCATGTATATATAGTATCTTTCAGTAATATGCCTATGTATATATATATCGATTATATATAATCGTCTAGTCTATATATATCTATGCGATATCTGTATATATCTTCTTATATTCTATCTCTCATCATGTTATGATATATATATATATGTATATATTATATGTATATTCTCCTATATATGATATTGTGTGTAATATATACTATTATGTATCTATATAATTATAGCTGATATTAATCTATCTATCATATATCTCTATATATATATATATATATTCTATATCTATAATATGTATATGTATATATATTGTATGTATATATATATAATTTATATATATACTCTTATGTCTCTATAGCATGTCCTACTACATATATATATGTATCTATATATATATATATATATAATATATAGTATCTATATATATATATATCTATCTTATGTATATATATGCATATATGTATATCTACTATGTATATATGTATATATATATATATACTTTATCATGTATATATGTGATATATGTACGATATTGTATATCATATATATATCTGTATGTAGATATGTATAGATGTGTATTATAAGTATATTATATATAAATATACTATATCTGTAATATGACTACTGATGTATTATGTATATATGTATATATGTATTCATTTATTATATGTATCTATGTAATATTATGTATAGTATGTATATGATGTCTATGTGTATTATAGGTATACATATTATATATCATTATTATATACTATATAATATATGTATTATATATATATTATATATATATATATATATTCATCTATATTATTCTGTGGTGTTGTGATGTGTGTGTGTGTGTGTGTGTGTGTGTGTGTGTGGGTGGGTGTGTGTGTGTGCAGATATGTATGTATGTCTGTATGTGTCCGATATGATATATATTATCTATATATTACTAATCTGTGTGTGTGTGTGTGTGTTGTGTGTGTGTGTGTGTGTGGTTGGTGTGTGTGTGATGTGTGTTGGTTCCGTAATGTGTCCACTGTTGTGTGTATGTACTGTTTTTTTTTTTTTTTTTCACCTTTCTGGAAATCTACCCCCTCACTTTAATTGACCCCAAAACTTTACTCGGGGCTTTCACCCCAAGCATCACCCCTCTTGCTCTATTTGGGCAGATCTTTTCAATCAAGTGTCAAAATCTATCCGCATCCTTCCCTGACTGTTGTTTATTCCCCATCCTAGCCGTGTCACCAGCTAAGTCTTCGCGGCGATACATTGTAGATTGAAGGGTTTTAAAATATTAAAATCTTAAAAATCTATACAATACTTCTATAAATCAAAATAAATAATAAATATTAATCCAAAGCAAAAGAGTAAATATCAAGTGTTTCTAAATGGTATGAAATTACTGCATAAATATCATGATTAATTAATTTTTGCTTAAAATATTTAGCCTCCCTTTAGGAAAACTAATAAGACTATGTCCCAATATCCCCAATACATTTTTCAGTGTATATGTGTTCGAGACAAGTCTATTTCTTTGGTCTGACAATGTTGCACATCCTTCCACTATATGTCAAACCGGTAATTGCTCTTGGCATCCCTCCCAGTGTGCTTCAACTTAAGCCATCTAGGCCCGCATAAGTTCCAGTTTTGTGTGCCTTATTATTAGTTTTATTAACACAAACTTCTCTTGTCGGTGGGTGGTCGCTGGTCAGCCAAGTGCCAAGGTCATTATGTCTCGCTTTTTTTCCAGAGGTTGCCTCCGTTTGCTGCCCTCCATTCATCTCGAAGAACTTCTGATGCTTTTTTTAATCGGTAATGTGGGAGAGGAGAACGAGCATCGCATATGGATTTGGCACAGCTGCTTGGACTTCTTATCAGCTCGCTCATTCCACACGTACCAACATGTATAACCTGGCACCCCACACAAGTCACTTTTTACATTAGTGCAAGCCATCGGAAACTTCCTCACCACTGATTTGATTGATCTTAAGCTTTGATTCCTGTAAAGCTCATACAAAGATTATAATTATAATTATATAGAATGGGTTCCTATGATTCTCTGGTCCTCTTGCACTGCTGGAGGTATAGCATGTAACCTGCAGGGAGCTTGAGGCTCCCGAAGACACACTGCCAAATGAATCTTCCACCTGCTCACTGCTGCAAAGCCCACACCATATTCAGATTTCGAACCATCTATACATATTGCATCTGATCCTTGGTACCTATAAGTGTTTTTAAAGAAATCTCTCCTGACTTTTGCTTCAGATCTCTCCCCTATTCCAACAAAATCCAGCTAGACTTGATTGGTTTCAGGGGGGAATCAGAGAGTTTCATCAGCTAGAACCTTGGTAAAAACACGATTCTTCATTCTCCAACTACAGGATCGGCTATCTTCAAGGGGTTAAAAACCCAATCTGGATGTAGGAGATCCTGGAATCCTTTACAGCTACTGAACAGATTCTGAGAGCTTCATTATGAACGGAGTCTAACATCCAGAGAATAGTGGGAGTTGTGGATGAATAAGCCTCACATCCATACTACGAATAAACGGTCGGTTGAGATTCACAAGCTTTGTGTAGTCTGTTCCCCAAGATAGGTGTGAAAGAACCTGCAAAACACTAAGCACTTTTGTAGCATCACTTTTAACTGTTTTCATGTGACGCACCCATGTAACCCTAGAGTAAAAAAAATAGACCCAAGTACTTCAACTCTTGGACAAAATGCAGTGAATTTGCTCCTCAAAAATGGGAAGGATGGAACTGTCCTTTTTTGTGGAAATGCATAGCTATGGTCTGCTTGATGAAAATTTGAACCCATGGTATGTTGCCTACCGCACAACTTGTGCATGTGTCCTTGCACATCCTGTAATCTTTCTCCAGAGCAATACAAAGTGAAGTCATACAGACTACACAAGACAGCAATTGGAACCTTTACAAAGTTATTTATAGCAATGGCAAACAAGGTGACACCTTTGTTGTGCAAAGGAATTCTGTATAATAGTTTCCATCCTCACAAGTGCATCTGTGGTCCATCTCAATTTTCTATATTTATATGGGGTCAGCCAGTTTAGCATTTTTTCCATAAGTTTGCAGAAGCAGCTGGTGAGAAACTGGTCTGTAATTCCTGGGTAAGGAAGCATCCTTGTCAGGATTTTAACTTCTTTCTGTGTGGATGGTACAGGAACTTTTGGGAGCTTTCCAAAAAGTGAGCTATCACTTGGTATGGAATATAATCACTTTCCGGGACAGTCTTCCAGTAGAGCTGCAAAGCAGAGTTCATCTCCTTCCGCAGAAATGGCAAGCTGTATGAAAGTTCTGCTGCAGTCCTACTGAAGAACATTAGGTGTAATCCCTGTTTCAGCCCAAAGAGTGGATAATCAGGCAGTGTAAGATGCTACAGAGGAGATCTCTGCCATGAATTTAGCTAGCTCATTTGCAACATTTATTAATGACGATTATGCCACTATCTTTATAGCAAGTGGTGACACGGATGTGCTCTTTCCAGCGATCTTATGCACCTTGTCCCATATCCATGCTAAGAAGGGTCCCAGAGCTAATTGAGGAAACATGCTGTCTCCACGACATCCGTTTAGCCTCATTTAGCACTCGCCTGGCCGGGGCTCAGATCCTTTTGTAAGGGATCAAGGGTTACATCACTGGGACCTGTTTCAGCAACCTTAATGCATTTTTTCTGGCTCTGACAACTTGTTGGCATTAATCAGACCACCATAGTACCAGAGGTCGATGGTATCGCCCTTTACTTTTGAGAGTGGATGCTTCAGCTGCAACATGAATTTGTGATGTGAAGTTATTACCAGTATCTTAAAACACACTGGAAGTCATTACCAGATCCCTGCATTACTGCAGTGATCTCAAACGATTCCAGTCTGCATGTTCAAGTGCCATTTCTGCACTATATTGGCTGGAAAACCATTCACATCCAAAAGTATTGGAATTGGTCGCTTCCATATAGTCTTCCATGACCTGCCAAGTGAAATCCCACTGTGAACCAGATGAACCAACCAGTATTGGAGAATGTCCCAGTTTGAATGTGTGGGTGTGTCACTATTCAGTAAAACTGCATCTACTCTTGAGAACAAGCATTCCAAGGCCCTTCCTCGTGGGTTGTACAGTGTCTCTCAGAGGTGAAATGGATGAGGCAACTTCCCAAGTAGATTTTCGAAATCATCTATGCTGAGATTATGTGGAAGTAGATGGATGCAACAGTGTGAGGTCGTGTCAAGCCTATCCCCACAGCCTTTACCTGCAGTGTCGTCTGCAGGTGGATGGACTGGAAGGGAATCTCCTGGCATACTATCACTGCTATTCCTCCCTGAGGTCCATTATCAAAGGTCCCATAATGGGCTTGAATTTGAAGTGATCTCAGGGAAATTGGGACGATTTTTCCTGGTAGTCTCATATAGGTATACACAAACTGCAATCCCTCCCATTTTGTAGTAATTCCCTGACATTCCACTGAATCAGGGTATCCAGGTCTTCAAGTTGACCACTACCTTTTCATAAGGTGTCTGGCAGTAGCTGAGGTTAAGGCCCACCCCACACCTTTAGGCTGTGCCTTTTCAGCCTCTTAGGACTCCTGTTTTCTTTTGGAGGGTTGTTTACCTGTGGAACTCTTTTCCACAGGCTTCCCTTTTGACAGGTTCAGGATTCTTTGCCTTTTTTCCCTTTT
>NW_023649836.1:0-6242 GCF_015228065.2 Penaeus monodon | reverse complement strand
ACGGATTTTTTATTTAATTTCATTTTTTTTTATTTTTTTTTTTTCCTCCCCCTTTTTTTTTTCCCCTTTCTTTTTTTTTTTTTAAAAAAAAATTACAAAAAAAACCCCCAGGGGGTTTTTCCCTTTTATAAAAAAAAAAAAAATTTTGGAAGGAAAAAAGGGAAAAAAAAAAAAAAAAAAAAAAAAAAAAAACAAAAAAAAAAAAAAATTTTTTTCCCTCTTTTAAAACCCAAACCCAGGGGGGGGGGGGTTTCCTAAAAAAAAAAAAAAAAAATTTTTTAAAAAAAAAAAAAAAAAAAAAAAAAAAAAAAAAATTTTATTTTTTTTTTTTTTTTTTTTTTGGGGGGGGGGGGGGGGTGGGGGGGGGTGGGGGGGGGGTTTTGGGGGGGGGTGGGGCTTTAAAAACCCACCCCTTTTTTTGGGGGTTGGTTAAAATTTCCTTTTTTTTCCCCCCCAAAAAGGGTTTCTTTTTTTTTCCCTTTTTTTTTTTCAATACAATTTTTTTTTTTTTTTAAAAATTTTCTTTTTTTTTTTATTTTCTTTTTTCTTTTCCCTCTCTTTCCCTTTTTTTTTTCCTTTTTTTTTTGTTTTTTTTTTTTTTTTGAAAATGGGGTGAAAGGGGGGGGTTTTTCCCTTTTTTCCGGGGCCGGGCAAAGCCCCCCCTTTTTCAAATCCAATTTTTTTTTGTAAAAAAAAAAAAATGGATTTTTAATTTTCTTATTTAAAATTTAAAAAAATTTTTCAATTCTTTCCAATTTCCCCCTTTTTTTTTTTTCCCTCCGGGTTTTTTTTGGGGAAAAAAAGGGTAAAAAAAAAACTTTAAAAAAAAAAAAAAAAGAGAGGTTTTAAATAAATTTTCACTTTGGGGGGGAAATTTTATTTTTTTAATTTTGGGGGGATTTTAAAAAAAAAAAAAAAACCCCCAAAAAAACCCGGCCCCCACACCCCCACGGGAAAAAAAAACCCCCCCCCCAAAAAAAAAGACTAACCCGGAAATGGGGGGGGGGGGGGGGGGGGGGGGGGGGGGTTTTTTGGGGGGGGGGGGGGGGGGGGTGGGGGGGGTTTGGGGGGGGGGCCGGGGGGGAATTTTAAAAGGTTGGGGGCCAGGAAAAAAGGGGGGAAGGGAAGAAAAAAAAAAAAAAAAAGGGGGGGGAAAGAAAAAAACAAGTTTTAATAAAACAGAAAAAAAAAGAAGGGGAAAATAAAAAAGGGGAAAAAAAAAAAAAAAAAACAAAATTTTTTTTTTAGTTCAAACGGGGGGAAAAAATTTAAAAAAAAAATAATATTTATTATAAAAAAATTTTTTTAAAAAAAAAAAAAACGGGAATAATTAAAAAAATTTTTAAAAAAAAAAAAAAAAAAAATTTTTGGAAAAAAAGGGGGGGGTTTTTTGGGAAAAAAAAAATTTTTTTTTTTTTGATTTTATTTTTTTTAAAAAAAAAAAAAAAAAATTTTTTTTTTCTTTTTTTTTCTCTTTTTGGTTTTTAAGTTTTTTTTTTTTTTTTTCTTTTTTTTTTTTTTTTTTGCTTTGGTTTTTTTTCCCAAAAAAAATTTTTTTTTTTAAAAAATAAAAAAAATAAAAAGGGAAAAAAAAAAAAAAAAGGGGGGGAAAAAAGGGGGGGAAAGGGGGGGGGAAAAATAAAAGGGAAAGGGAAAAAAGGGGGGAAAAAAAAAAAAGGGAAAGGGGAAAAAACCAAAAAAAAAAAAAAAAAAGAAAAGGAAAAGGGGGGGGAAAAAGGGGGGGAAAAAAAAAAAAAAAAAAAAAAAAGGGGGCACAAAAAAAAGAGAAAAATTTTTTGACCAGGGGGAAAAAATTTTTAAAAGGGGGAGGGGGGATGGAAGGGAAAAAAAGGGCGGGGTTTATCAAATTAAAAAAGCAAGGTTCAAAAGTGGAAGTTTTTTTAAAAAAAAGGGGAAAATTGGGGGAAAGGGGGGAAAAAAAGAAGTGGGGAAGGGGGAAAAAAGGGGGGGACGGGGGGAAAAAAAAAGGGAAAATTGAAACCCCTTTTGTTTAGGTGGGGGGGAAAAGGGGGGGGGGGGGGAGAAAAATAAAAAAGGGGGGTGGGGGGGAAATTTTTAAAAAAACCCCGGGGGGGGGGGGGGTTTTAAAAAAGGGGGGGGGCGGGGGGGGGGGGGGGGGGGGGCAAGGGGGGGGGGGGAAAAAAAGGGGGGGGGGAAAAAGAAAAGGGCTAAAGGGGGGGAAAAATATTTGGGGGGTTTTTAAAAGGGGGGGAAAAAGGGGGGGGGGGGGGGGCAAAAAAAAATTTTTAAAAATGTATTGAAAAGATTCCCTTTTTCCTTTTCCCTTTTTTTTTTCTTTTTTTTTCTTCTCTCTCTCTTTCCCTCTCTCCCTTTTCTCTCTGTTCTCTCTTTCCCCCTCTTTTTTTTTTTTTTTTTTTTATATATATTTACAGCAAAACCAAAAACGCATTATAAATAAAAAAAAATTAAAAAACCCCCCCCCCCCCCCTAATGAAAGATTTTCTGATAGGTTAAAAAGCAAAAACAGATAATAAAAAAAAAATCCCATGGCCGAAAGAAAAAAAAAAAAAAGAAGGAAGAAGAAAAAAAAAAAAAAAAAAAAAAAACAAAAAAAGGGGGAAAAAAAAAAAAAAGAAGAAAGAAAGGAAAAAAAAAAAAAAACCAAAAAAGGACCCAAAAGGGGAGGAAAAAAAGGGTAAAAAGAATAGGGGAGGGGAAGACCCACGAAAAATAATAAAAAAAAAAGAGGGGAAAAGGTAAATAATGGGGGGAAGGGGCCCAAAAAAAAAAGGGGAAAGCCTTTTAATTTTAAACTGGTAGATTTCAAAAAAATCGAATATATTGAAGGGGAGAAAATGCGTCTCCCGGATCCGGTTTTATCCCATTTTTTTAATTCCCCTTTTCTATTTATCTGTTTTTTTTTTCAGTCAGTAAGTTTTAAAAAAAAAAAACCAATTTCAGTCTTTGTTGTTTTTGGGGCAGTTAACTTATGTATATATGGATGGTTGGGGGTGGGTGATGGATGGAGGGGGTGGGGAGGGTGGTGGATGGATGGGGATGGATGGGGGGGGGGGGATTTGGGTGGTTGGTGGGGTGGGGGGTGGGGGTGGGGGTGGAATGGGTGGAAAAGGATGGGGTGGGGATGGATGGGGAGGGATGGGTGGGTTTTGGGGGGGTTTTGGGGGGTGGGGGGGGGTGGATGGATGGATGGATGGATGGGTGGGGGGGTTTTTGGGGTAGGATGGTTTTTGGTGGGGGGGGGGGGGGGTGGGTTTGGAGGATGGATGGGGATTTTGGGGATGGATGGTGGTTGGGGTGGGGGTGGGTGGGGGGGATGGATGGGGAGGGATGGAAAAGTGGGTGGATGGGGGGTGGATGGTGGGGTGGGGTGGGTGGTTTGGGGGGGTTTGGGGGGGGGTGGGGGGGTTTGGTTTTTTGGGTGTTTTGGGGTGGTTGGGGGTGGGGTGGTGGTGGTGGGTGGGGGGGTGGGTGGGGGGGGTGGGGGGGTTTGGGGGGTGGGGGTGGGGGGATGGGGAAGGAATTTATTTGGATATGGGGGGGGGGTTTTTTGGGGGGTGGTTGGGGGTTGGGGGGTTTGGGGGTTTAAAGGGTGGGGGGGGGTTTTAAAAGGGGGGGGGTGGGGGGGGGGGTGGGGGGGGGGGTTGGGGTGGATGAGGATGGGGGATTTTGGGATGGGGGGGGGGGATGGATGGATGGATGGGATGGGGTGGGTTGGGGTGGGATGGGATATAATGGATTGGAAGAAGGGTTAGGAGGGGGGAATTTTAAATTTTTGGGTTATTTTGATTGGGGGGTTGTGTTTGGGGGGGGGGGGGGGGTAAAAGGTGGGGGAAAAGGTGGGGGGGATGGATGGGAAAAAATTATGGGGGGGTTTGGTTGTGGGGGGGGGGTTTTTTTGGGTGGGGGGGGGGGTTTTTGGGGGGGGGTAAAGGGGGTTGGTTTTTTTTGGGTTTTATTAAAATTTTTGGTTGTTTTAAATTTTGGTTTTTGTGTTTTTTTGTAGTTGTTTTGTTGTTTGGGGTTTTGGTTTTTTGGGTTGTATATTTTTTTTATGTCGTTGATTGTTAAAAAAAAAAAAAAAAAAAAAAAAAAAAAAAAAAAAATTTTTGTGGTAGAAAAGTGGGTAACCCAAGTTTTCCGGGTTTTTTTTTTTTTTTTTGGGGCCGGTGTTTTTTTCATGGGGGGGGGGGGGGGCCAGGGCGGGGGGGGGGGGGGGGGGGGTACAGTTGGTTTTGTTTTTTTTTCTTTGTTTTTTATTTGTCCTTTTTTTCAAGATTTAGATTTTTTTTTTTTACGGGGATATTGGTATATTGTTTCGGAGAGTGGGGAGAGGGGGAGAGGGAAAAAAGGAAGAGAAGAAGGGGGAAAGGGGGAAGGGAGAAGAGGGAGAAAGAGGGGAGGGGAGAGGAGGGGGGAAGGGAGGGGGGGAAGGAGAGAGGGAGAGAAAGAGGGAAAAGAACAGACAGGCAGGGAAAAAAAAAAGGGGGAAGGGGGGGAAAAATGAAAAAAAAAAAAGAAGAAGACAAGGGGAAAAAAGATAAAATAAGGTTGGGGGGATGAAAGGTAAAAAAAAAAAACAGAGATGATAATTAAAAAAAAAATTTTTAATAAAAAAAAAAGGAAAGGAATGATTTTAAAAAAAGGGATTAAAAAAAAATTCCCTTAGAATAGCAAAAAAAAACGCCGTAAAAGGGGAATCCCAACCCCCCCCCCCCCCCCTTTAAAAAAAAAAAAAAAAAATTCCCAATAAAAAAAAATGACAATAAAAAATGTAAAAAAGAAAAAAAATATTTTCGAATCCCCCCCCCCCCTTTTCTTTAAAAAAAAAATTTAAAAAATTAAAACAAAATAAAAAAAATAGTAATTTGACAATAAAAAATAAGGGAAAAAAAAAAAGGTTTTTTCCTCTCTTTCTAAAAAAAACATTTAAAATTGAACAATGAAAGACAACAACCCTTTATTGAGAAATTTTTTGGTGTTGCCCCCATTTGGAAACCCGTATGGTAAACTTAATTACATTGAGGATTCGGCACAAGCTTTGTGAAACCCCAAAATGGGTTTTTCTTCAGGGGAGGGTATTTGGGTTATTTGAATATTGCCGAAAAGGCTATCTTTGCCCGGGGGTAAAAAAAAAGGGGAAAAGAAATGTTTTTTTAATATTTCTTTTTCTTGAGAGTTGTTTTTTTTGGGTGTTTTTTTTGGGGAAAAAAAAAAAAGGAGAGAAATGGGGGGGAAAAGGGGGAAAAAAAAAAGTCAAAAAAAATGAAACCCTCCGACGCAACCCACGCACGCACGCACGCACGCACAACACACACACACCCCCAACACACACACACACACACACACCAAAACCCCAACACCCCACCCCACCACCACACCACACCACCACCCACACAAACACACACCCCCACCACACACACACCCACCAAAAACACCGCACACACCGCACGCACGCACACAAATGCACACCAAAAACGAGAAAAAAGCCCGTCGGTTCCTGGGGGCGGTGCTTGAAGTGTCTCCCGGCAGTGTTTGGGAATTTATCTTCCATTTTATTAAATATCGCGCTTGGAAAGGGTGAATGATAGCCTTTGGGAATATCGCGAAAGTGACGTTGGCGTGGGCTGTGTGTGTGTTGTGTGTGAGTGTGTGTGTGTGTGTTTGGGTTTTTTGGTGTTTTGTGTGTTGTTTTGTTGTGTGTGTGTTGGGTGTGTTTGTGGTTGTGTGTTTTTGCTCTTTTCCTTTTCTGTTTGCTTGTGTATGTAAGATTTGGTTTTGAATTTTGTTTTTGTTGTTTTTCCACAAAAGAAATTTTTTTTACATACATGTGAAAGATTATTTCTACGAATTTCCTTACCTATCATTTATTTAAATTTTTTATTTTTCACCAGTAAACCTCAACCCCCTTACACTCCCACTCTAGAAAAAGGGGGGAAAGGGAGAAAGAGGGGGGAAAGGGGGAAAAAAGGGGGGGAAAAAGAGGGAAAAGAAGAAAAAGGGGGAAAGAAAGGGGGGAAAGAGGGAAAAGGGGGAAAAAAGGAAGGGGGGAAAGAGGGGAAAGGGAGGAGAGGGGAAAAGGGGGAAAGGGGAGGGGAAGAGGAAAGGGGAAAAGGAGAAAAAAGGAAAAGGGGGGGGAGGGGAGAAAAAAGGGGGGAAAAGGGGGGGGAGGGGGGGAAAAGGGGAAAGGAGGGGGAAAAAAAGGGGGGGGAAAAAAAAAACCAAAAAAAGGGCCAAAAAAA
>NW_023649835.1:5000-6243 GCF_015228065.2 Penaeus monodon | reverse complement strand
AAAATTAAAGAGTCACTAACTCATCTATTTGTAGCAAGAGGGAAAAAGTGCAGTAGTGTGACAAGTGGTATGGTACAGATCCCAATTAGTATGTTAAGAAGTGCTACCAAGTGTTCCTCTGGTACTAAACCAGACCTTATGAGCTGGATGAAAGGAGCAATGTTGTTAGTCGTGTTTGTGGATTTGACAAAGAAGTGATAGAAACTTAAGCATGATGAGACCAGCAGTGATGTTCTGGTTGAAAGTAGTGTGTTTGAGGTTGATGGCGATGCACATGAGATAAGCAGTGAAGGAATATTAGAAAAGCATTTACATGAATCTACAGTTTCAGCAGAAAAAAGGCTGCATGTTTAATCTCTGTAGATGAGTTACAAACAAAGAATAAAACAAAATCAAAGACATCTGAGACTACTCAAGGAAATTTGATTGATCCCCATGCAGAAATCAATAAGAATTTAAAATGCCAAAAATAAGTTGTAGCACAAAAGGCTGTTCTTTACAACCAGATCAGTTAGAACATTCCAGTGTAAGTAATAAGAAAACTCCATATTTACATAGTCAAAGTGGCAACAAGCACCAGAGAGGGAAAAGGAAACATTGCTCTAACCCAGAAGTTGCCACTAAAGCTTCAGGAAAAGGAAATTAACAAGAAAAAGCTCAGCAACTGCAGCTAGTGATACAAACATTGACAGTCATATTGTGAATGTAAATCAAAAGAGGAAACGGAGATGTATCATTCATCCAGACCAAGTAAAGGCAAAGAGGAGAGAGAAGAAAAGAAAAAAAAAAGAAAATTGGTACCACAAATATCAGTATAGAAAAAAAAAAGTTTCCAAGGGAAGAGATGTTTGTGTTACAAGAAGTATTGCACTTTTAAGTAAAAATACCTAGATCACAATTTATTTAAAATTCAGAGCTGAGAAGAGATCCTATCAGAATGAATGAACTGACAGTTCGGGAGCTAAAGGGCCTTTGCCATGCCTTAGTTAAGTGGAATATCAAGCCATGTTTTTGTTCAGTTGGAGAAACTGCCCAAAAACATAGTTGATGCTTATGGTTGTCCTAAACATGCAGATAACATGAATCAGATCAACTCCAAAAGGCCTAGATCATTGAAGTCTCCTTGCAAGAGAAAGAGTATATCATGCCCTTCAGTGAAAACAAATAATGGAAGTAATGGAAGTTTATCTAAAAAAAGGGCAAATACAGCAGAAAAGTACTTCGCAGCCCAAACCAAAAGAAA
>NW_023649834.1:0-6243 GCF_015228065.2 Penaeus monodon | reverse complement strand
TATATATATATATAATATATATATATATATATATATATATATATATATATATATATATATATATATATTATATATATAAATATAATTAGTTCATTTTATCCTTCAGTACCATAAGATCTAATCCATGCTTTCCACAGAAAATTCTCCCTTGGTAAGGACACGTGAAATTTCTCTCTGCAATAACAATGATGCACATGACAACAAGCGAGGGAGAAGGTGGGAGGGGAAGATAGGTTGGGGAGGGAGTGGGTAAGAGTGAGGGAGAGTGAATGGGGGAGGAAGCAGAGGAAGAGAAGGAAAGGGAGAGGGAGAGCAAAAGAGAAATGGTTAATGGTCAATGGTTAAAAGCAAAATAAATTGGCTAAGAGAAACGATAAAGGAAAGGAGAGATTAACAGGAAGCAAGGAAACGGTTATGAATGATGGCAAATATGCTTATGTCAAACCAAGTATATAGGTATGTGTTTTGTTTGCCCTTTGTTGCATAGATGCACATCTGTATACAAGTCTGTCAATGCATATGGTCATATTCTTGTCTATTTCAAGATGTATCCATGTAAAAACTTATGTAACACTAGCAAGAATTTCTTGATACTGTAATCTAATCAAATCTATTCGGCAAAGAATCCTTAAATTTCAACTTTTCAATCACCCTTGCCAATTTGCAGGAAAGCAAAGTCTCAACAGTAGCACCAACACCACAACAAAAAGGGATGTAGACGTATCTCACAAAACAGCATTTCGAAATAAAAACAGTAATCAGCAATTGCACTACATCAAGCTAGAAAGCACCGAGAGAGAGTATCAAATACATTGCAGCAAGACTTTACCAGAACCTCAACTAATATCAGACTTGACCGATAAACAAGAAGGACCCATGAATCAAACAGGACTAGGCAGACACCAGCAACAGTGGCACTTGCAGTCATTTTTGACAACTGGTGAGGACAAGCATTCCTTGACAGCTGGTGATAAAAGACATTACCACGACTGTCATTTGAGATTTCTATATCAGTACCAGAAATGGGTTCGTAACTACCTTCAGATGTGCCAGTTCAAAGTAAGAATTATTACAGCTCAAAGGGGGAGGGGAGGCTATGTAGCAACCACGGTATGGGCCATTAATTTATTTATAAATATTTATAAGGATACAATGAAGTTCCAGATTATCTTTTTTTATATAAATTCATATTCACTATACTGAATGAAAGGATTTCCTGAAATTTGTATTCTTCATAGAATGTAAACTAAACAAATCTAACCAACTGTATCTATACCAACATGTAGAAAGGAATGAGAGAATATAGAATATCACAATCATACACAATTAGCAACAAAACAGTTTAATATTAACCTTAACTACTTTTAATAACAATTTTTCAAACGGGAATCAAGAAGATTCACAAATCAATATACACATTTTTGCCAATATTCATTTCCAATACTATTCAAAATAAAACAGATTTCAACTAAAGGGAAAAATCTTCTATTTCCAGCTCTGACAGCTTCCATACTTCATAACCTTTATAACTGTCTTCCTGTAAAATGAAGTTAACAAAAAAATAAGTAAATGCATTAATATCAATCAAATGATCAAATTGCATCCCTTTTATTCTAAACCAAAGACGGGGAAAAAAAGAAAAAGAAAAAAAGAAGTTATTAGTAATAACAATTGTGATAATAGCAATAATCATATTAGAAAAGACCCCCCACCCTAAAGGAAAATAATAATGATAAAAAAATGAAAAATATACAGAGATTAATAAAACGCATTACTTGATAACTACAAAACACATTAACTGATACTTATTACCTGTGATTGATCAATTATACTGCCAAGACTTCTTTAGCAGGCACAAAGGCAGCATATGAATAAAAATAAATAAATAAATCAATTAATTCAAAAAAATTATTTATAATTTCTTTTCAAATGATGCATACAAAAAGTCAGCTCGCCATATCTCTCGCTCTCTTTCTATGGTAACTGAATACCCTTTGCACTGAACTTGAAATTAAATCAGCTAGAGTGAATGATATTTTTTGTCCTTTTCTATAATACTGTTAAAATAAAAAATATCACAACCAAAAATACCATAGACCATGGAAAAACTTGCATAACAATATTCCTAAAACAGCTGAACCTACTCTGTTCCGTTAATGCAAATAAATATTTTTAATCTCAGTTTTGGTAAGAAAACCTAAGGTACGGCAACCACTTTAAAATTGTAAAGAAAATCAGCTTCAGAAACCGACATATCTGAAGCGACAAACCACCAAATCTTAGTCATATGACATGAAAGGTACATTAGCTAATATCATAGACTAATAAAGAGATTCCTTTAATTTCTTGTAAGTCAAACATGAAAAACTGAAAGAATCTATCAAAATTATCTTTATTAAAAAATAATAATAATAATAAAAAAAATCATCATTAAAATATCTAACAAAGGTGTATCATTTCCTATGTTTGCCATTATGTTAAAGTCATCTCCTTTTTCAGTAATAATAATGCGGAAAAAAATTGGTTGAAACTGTATACTGTATCAATATCAACAATCTATTTTTCAAAATGCATAATAATTGGAAAATATGAAAGAAGACCATAAACAGATTTATCAAAAATGGTGCACCAACACAAATGTCTTTATTTAGGTACTTATCGAAAAGAATCTTCAGAATAATGAAACAAAGTCACTGGGAGGGCAAAATATCATCTCCTCTTGGCTTCATTGCAGAAAGGAAAAAGATCTAAATTTGTATCAGAGGAGACTACGATCTTATAATGTCCACAATTTGCAAAACTTAACGAACACCACAATCCACACAGGCACTGATTATTAACATTGATAAATACACTAGTAATAACAGGGATAAATAAGCTAGAATTGGACAATAGCTACGAGTTATCACCGACAACTTTTTCCTTTTCCGTCTCGACACACGTGGCTTTAGCAACTTTTGTCTCGACGCTGCAGGAGCTAATGGCAGTCTTGGGTAAGTTGCTATCTAACTCACGGGCCTGGAGTTTCTGGTCTGTCGACACACACCAACAGACTCAAGGATGGACTTAAATTGTTTTAGTGTCTTGCGAAGGGTGATGCAGAACCCTTTGGAGGCTGGAATCAGTGGGAATTCCGGCAATTCAACACTAGCATCTGCGGAGTGTGGGAAAAACGGAAAATGAAAAAATAAAAAGAAATACCATCCAGGAACTTTGATGAGGTATGAGGGCATGTATATGCTTACAATCACATGAATAAAAATGTGTAAGTCATACCTGATGGATATATCTCCCTGAAAGTTGTTGGGGTTGTGGGAGACAATGGATGTGAAGCATTGTGGTTTTCTGATATTTCTAGCCAGCATTCAAGTCTCTGGACTAATCTGTCAAGCGGTCACAAAGCCAACATTAGCACAGAATCTAAACATACATTCATTTCACGCGTTCTGGTTTATTTGTTCATTCACCAATTCTCCTAAGATATGGAAGTGTATTTGATATAAAAATGTCTTATCCTTTAAAAGTTAACCTCATTCTGGCCCTTCAAATAGGAATTACATAATGAAAATGGAAACCAGTCCAGTATTATAAACACAATGAATCAAAAATCTGGAATGATATGAGGCTTATCATCCTATTCTTATTATGTATTATTTCATGATAGTATGAATTTGTATACTTTGAAAGGACAAAAAAAATCTCTCTCCAGAGACACTCATGACATTCTGTTTTGGAAAGGGAGATTAATATATTAGATAATACATTACAAACAAAGCATGGAGACATACATTTATATAAATAGTGAAATAAGTATCCGAGGTCTGCTCCCAACTAAGCTAACAATGTGTTTATTGACTTGTTTATTACAGGAAGGTTTTAAGATACAATTTCTTAAAAACAAAAAACAATCATGTAATCCAGGAATATGTGGATAATAAATTTCAATCATTAAAAAAAAGGGGGAGGGAGGAAAAATGCAAATAAAAATTTTCAAAAAACTTACTTAAAAGCCCTCTTATGGAAGTGTTGAATAATTTCCTTTTTAAAGATGTCAGGAGGTGCTTGAATAACCTTAGCCATGGCTTGTATTAACTTTAGCACCACCATTTCGTTGTACATTCGAGAGTTCTCTCCCTTGCTGGGTACCCTTCTGTCGCTCATAGCCGGCCTCGTTGAAATATGGCTCACTTACCAGGATCAACCCTAATAAGATACAAGTTAGTAGAGACAATTACATATACTGTACTTCAAGTACTAAATTCACAATCTAATTAACCCCATGCCACCAGGCATGGCATGTACATACATTGTGAGTTTGCTTTATTGATTGTTTTTACACATAAATGGCTACACCTGTACTAAGTCACCAATAAGCCAATTACGAGTACTGCCTGTCTCGCCTATTTACCCTTTTCCTTGATTTACAAAAATATTTTACATGATCTTATTCTGCTATTGCTGATGTTTATAACATAGTATTTATAATTACTATAAAAAATAACACCATCAATATTCATAGCATTAGTAAAAAAAAGTTTTCCCACAAATTTCAAGAAAAGGTGAAATCAGGTAAGGTCACAAGGTCTACTAATTGACTTCTTTGTGGCTAAGAACGATGTGCAGAGACATGTCATAAAAAAAATTAAAAAGAGCACAGCATTTTCCCAGCGGCATTGGGTTAATAAAAAACAACCATTCTGTTATATATGATATATCAATATATGATATCAGTAGTTCTTTTTTCTCTTTCCTTGTAACACATAATCTTACCTTGAATGGATATGATGACCTGCAGAAGGTTACTCTGACTAGTCCACACCTCTGGGGCCTTTTCCATTCCATGTACCCAGCAATGAAACACACACCTGCAACACAATATTTTGCTGGAATTATATGGCTAAATAAAAAAGAAACAAAGAGAAAAATATGACCCCTGTTTGTTCATAATACTCTCCTGATTCTGATTACTGTTAATGATTATTGCTCTTTGGACATTCTTTAGGCCACTAAAATAAATAAAAAATATTCAGAAAGCTGGTATACCTTGCCATCTTCATAAAGGTTAGGATTTAGTTTGTCAGAGCAGTAAGTAACATAGTGGCAGAGAGGCGGTGCACGCGGGTAGTCCGCTGACAGCTGGAAGTCAAAGAAGAAGAGGCCATCTTCATAGGGTGTGCGCTCTGGTCCTCGGATCATGACGGAATATAGATCCTGTTGTAAAGAAAAAGTTGTGTTACTATGATGCATGCATTACATTTTGTGATGTTCTTTATAAGGTACCCTCATGCCCACATCCAACATGCCCCAAGGCATGTTGCATGTGGGCATGTTGCACGTGGATTGGCTGTTTTGTATATAAAGGGCAATATTTAGCACATAAATCACTCGCCTGCTATGCCTGGAAGATATCACTCACCAAAGAATTGTGCTCTGTTGCTGTTGCTGTGAACTTTTAAGTAATCTCTACCCTAGTTTACATGATCAGTCTCCTCATATCAACTACTCAGATTGTCATTCGGCGTTCTGCCATATCTTGAAGTATGATACACATAAGGGAAGTACTGTAGCCATGGGAGTAAGAATAAGATTTGGAAACTCCTTTTTTCATCCCTCAATAAAATCACATACTAACTTGTACACTGAGTGTCACACAACTTATATATTGAAATGACTCTAATGTACATAATCAGTTTACTAGAGGTTTGATCTAGTAACTAAAATGAATATCATGTACCTCTGAATATGCAAAAACATTATATCATGGTTTGGATACAAGTGATACATAAAAAAATTATGTCATTTGTTAGTGTGGCACTGTGAGTAAAAGA
The DNA here is from genome assembly GCF_015228065.2 of Penaeus monodon. Classification (NCBI taxonomy): domain Eukaryota; kingdom Metazoa; phylum Arthropoda; class Malacostraca; order Decapoda; family Penaeidae; genus Penaeus; species Penaeus monodon. The sequence goes on along the minus strand of NW_023649834.1, from coordinate 415 downwards.
AAGGTGAAAATGGTCTAGAATAAAAAATATATCGGAAAGGCAAAGTAATTCTTTTCTTTGAATATTAGCCTAAAAATGACAGGTCTTACCAAATCATAACAAGCCATGCACTGGGCATCACAAAGAGTAAGCCACTTGAGAGAAAAGTTGAAAACATAGGAAATATAAATTTAACCTGCTCTCTCAACATTTTGGCAGAAGCATACATAATTTCTCAATGAAGAGGCTAAAAAGATACTCGATGATCTCAAAGACTACAGACAGGGCCTAACAACAAAAAGCTGTTTATGTACACAACACAGAACAGGCTCAAGCACATGCCATGAATACTTGCCATGTGGCATTTGAGTTCCATTTGCCATAATGATATTAACATAACCGAGTGTCACAAGGCCAACACAGAGACAAAAAATTG
>NW_023649833.1:0-6243 GCF_015228065.2 Penaeus monodon | reverse complement strand
TTTGTTTGGATAGTTGATACATCAGATATTTTTTTTTTCCCCTAGTAAAAATGATTTTTTTTGTTGTTGTTTTAATTAATTTGAGTCATAAATCTCAGTTATTCTTTTCCAGTCAAGCTGTGTCCTATTTTATGGGCTCTTATTTTTCTTTGTTCAAGTTGAATTAATCATACATTTTAATATTCTTTTTCTTGTCAAGTTTTATCTTGTTTTAGTCTTTCCTCAGGTTTGTGATTCTACTTCTAAATCCAGTTTTATTCTTAAACTATTGTTTCCTAAAGAGTTCAGTACTGTTTTTCACTCTAAGTAGTATAGTAACACTTCTTACTGTATTATTTGAATTGTGCTGTTGCACATCGTGAATACCCAGGCCATTCCGTGTCTGCAATATTTATTTTTTCTTTTCTTTTGCAGCTGTTTGTATATATATGAGCCAGCAAATGTCACATCTTGGCATCTGTGGATATTTGCAACCTTGGTGTTGGGGAGGGCTGTAGTAACTGTGTACCCCAGTTGCCAAAAAAACATTAGCCCCGGTTCACTACCTATGGCAACATTATAGAGAGGGTGCACAGTCTCATTCTCTTGGTAACAGTTGCAGGGGCAGCAGGCGGTAGATGGACCAGAGACTTTTGCTGTAAAAGCTAGCAAGATACCAAACATGTACATACTGTAGAAATTTCTTTACTTTTAGAAGTGCATTGTGTAAATAAATTGTGCTCTCTTCCACAGCTCACTTCCATCGCTATTGTGACTCACTGTAGATAAACATGAGTTAAAGGGATTTCATCATCTTGGAAAATTTGCAAGAACTGTTCATTTTCTATAATTATGTGTTGCATTTGGCAGCTGTATTAGCCCTATTTGACTAATAATGACGAAGAAAGTTGGAAAGATTTCAGGGTATGATAAAGGCCATGCTCTGGAATTGTAATGTATAGTGAATTTGGGGTAGTCTCACAACTGTTTCACACTATGCATTCCTCAACTACTCTTCTATTTCTCAGCTGCACCTGTAGCCCATTATCAATCTCATGTTGTTGATGGCTTTAATCCTAGAAATGGATTTAGGTGCTGTGATATCTATCAAAGATTTATACAAGTTGTGGTCGATGTACTTGCATGTACCCAGACTTGATGAAAAACTGAAATCTGATATGTATTATGTTAAGCTATAAGCTGATGTTGGTTTTGATTTTAGTTATAGTAAATAGTCTAACACTGACCTTTGCTATCATATCAGCCTGTTCATTTTGTGGCACATCTACATGAATTTTTTATCCATATGAATGTTATGGACTTGCCTGTTTCTTTTACTTGTTCAAGTTTGAAGAGAAATTATGTAACACATTTTTTACGATGGTTGTTTGTTTTCTGTAAAGGCTGTAAGGTCGAAACAGTGTCTGAAAACAGGCAGATAACAAATACGAAAGCTGCTTATAGCAAGAAATTTAGTTTGCAATACTGATGCTTTATTGCTGATGTGCAGCACATAAGTGAAGCTTCAACTGACGAATGCAGATCCTGCCTCACCACAATCGATATAGATAGCAGCAATGGTGAGGATTTTGGCGTGACTCAGGTCAGCTGATGAACACAGGGCCTTGGTGCAAGGGAGTGTATTAATAATGTATTAATAGCAGAAGTATGATGGGGAAATCAATTCCTTTATTACTGATAGTGGGAAAGAAATTTAATTCTTCAAAAGTATTTTGAGGGTATCTTCAAAGATACGTTATGAATAGACTGAGACTTTACAATGGTCTTTTGAGTACTTATCTTGGGAGATGCTACCCTGGTTGGAACTAGAACTTGTTTATTCTTGTACAGCTTGGAGCTGCAAGTGTTGTTCACACCAACTTTTTCCTGGTTTTGTATAGCTTCAAGAAAGGTAATTTGCTCTGGAGATAGTCTTAGAGATATTGCAGTATAACCATGAAAAGTGGGTGTCATGAGGGTAAGAAGAGCAAGGAATGAGGAAGTGTAGTTTTGTAATCCTTCTTAAAATGTTAATGGGTATTTTGTTCTCGAAAAGAGGTAAGTAAGCATGGAAGAATAGTCATTATAATAACTGTAGAGGACGTATAGGCACTTGTGCTTGTTAACCTATTCCAGTCTGTTGGTTTTTATATAGTCATTAGTTCGAAATACTCTTTGGATTTGTAGTGCTCTGTTTTTGACCAAGTTGACTTTATGTTCTAACTTCTATTGCTGAATAATAATAAAACTATTATTTGTTCCATTTTCCTTCTACGAGAGGTATCATCATTAGTCTTTTGGTGCCTAGTAGGCTATACAGAAAGTTTAGAGTGATTGCAGGTATTATGGAGGTGGCAGCATTTTGGAGGAGGATTTAGGATCAAGCATGCACATAGTATGAGAGCTATATCATGTGGCATGATGTCTGTGGGATGACCTTAGCTGAAAGATAGTTTGGTGGAGATCTGAAGAAGACTGAGGCTTGAGAGGTAACTAAACTCCTGAACCTGTGAAGAAAGTTTCCTGAGAGTAAGAGGTAAGGAGTATGGGGGGGAGGTGGATTCTGATATTGTTATTCTTACCATATAGTTTCCTTTGGAAGGCAAGTAGATTTGTAATCAAGTTTCCTTGTGTATCTTCAGGCATTTGCATGATATTTTTGAATTCGCTTTTGCCCCCCCCCCCCCCATCATATTTTTAACATAGTTGCTAGTGAAATGTTGCCCTGAACAGCAGGGCTGGATGCTGAATTTGGAAATGTGGTGATCAGCTCTTTGGCACCTGGTGTACCTAAATGGTTCTGGGTAATACTTTCTAACAGAGGATATGTTGCAAGATTCTTTCTGTATCAGATGACAGGGGATATCCCTTCTGGTATCATTTGGTCTTCTTTGATAGTGGTGAGAATGACAGCAAACTGATTTCCTTCCATTCCTGAAAGATTGTTTTTGTCTTCATCAATTTATTTTGCTCAGCCTATACAGCACAAATCATATGCTGGCCAGAGTATTCCTGATACACAGGATACACTATACATCAGTCACAGGAGGAATGATGTATAAATACATAAATAAAATACAACAGAATCCCAGGAGGAGTGTCAAATGGGTATTGCAAAAATTATTACATCTAAATAGTCATCTGTTAATAAGAACTTGCAAATGTCTAAGACCTCGTCTCTGTTAATATGAGATCAGCCACTTTCGGACACAAGGCAATAATGCTGTAGGTGGTGGCATTGTCTGTGTCAAAAAACTTACATGAGGAGTACTGGGGCACGTCGTCTGATTTGCCACAATGGTCTGTAGCCTAACCAGAGCCGGGCAACCACCACATTATATCTTTTTACCAGCAGACCGTGGCGTCGGTACTTGTAGGAACGAGAGGCGAAGTGGTTGTACTCCTTGATGCTTCACTCACTGGCATTCGTCGTTCCTGCACCAGGTGGTTGGCGAGTGGCCGGCGATGCAGCCGCAGGTAGGCCAAGCCTATAGGTAGGTTTGGCAAGACAGTCCATCACAACATTCGCTGTTACACCGACATGCAACAGAATCCATAGGAAATGTATTACAAGTGCATGTCCAATGGCTGTGACTAGATGGCACAGTAAGTGACTGACTAGGCTACGAGCTTCAGGCTTGGAGGAGGAGAGGGAATGAAAGGCAGACTGTGAGTCACAAATAACTAGCCCATTGTTTCTGAGGTCCAAGTTGCCATGAGAAAAATGCAAGGAATGGTTTGATGGAAGCAGGAATATGCTTAGGAGAGAATATCCTCACCCTGTCTCTTGCAATGTCTCCCCACCCCTCCCATCCTCTCCCTGGCTCTCCCCGTCTATTTTTCACATCCTCTCCCCTTAACCCAATTAGCAGGTATGGCTAGAATACATGCCATGTCCACTGTAATACAGATTTATTTATTGCATTTACATATAGATGGCTCTACAACTGCTTAGTGACCAAGGAGCCAGTTATTAGTCCTATCTCACCTTTTAACCCTTTTCCTTCTTTTGCATTATTTCATTGTCTTAAATGTTACCAAGGTTTTAATAACAATTTAATAACCATAACATCAGTAAAAATAATAATAGTATCGATATCAATTGTATTAAAATGAAAAACACATTTTCCCACCAATTCAAGGAATGGGGAAATCAGGATGTCATTAGAGTCTACTGATAGACTCCTTGCCAGCTGAGCATATGTGGAGTCATCTGTATGTAACAAAATTCACACACACACACACACAAATACAAGGGACAGAACATAATACATGGTGGTTGAGTTAAGCAATGGTCACACTAATCAAAATATGCCATGGATCCCCTGACAGCCACACCGAGTGTCAAATATAGGTGGGGATTGGTCACACTGTGCACGGTGTCCCCCTCAGAGAACCATCATTCCAGAAAAGACCATAGTGCTTACAGTAACTTACTGAATGAACTACGCACTGAAAATAGTTGTGGATTCTATATCGCTGAATATTGATTGAAATTTTTGAGAAAGAAGTCACTAAACATAGAAAAGCCATTCCACCAGCTATACCGGCACCCTATGTTTCAACAGAAATAGAAATCCGACACAAGTAACATACACCGCAATTAGTGTAATCAGTGATGTACGAGAGTATCTACTGACAAAAACTTAAGTTGGAAGTGAATTCTTATCTTCAACGTATCAGAATGGGCTTACAGTCTTACAATGAACGCCTGTCAGAATAATCTTTGAATTTTTAGTGGACACAATTGTTAGTTTTAATATATATTACTCATCTCTACAGTGTAATTACGTGCCACAATCATTTAAATTGTGTAATAATCACAATTTAAATGAGTAAGTACTAAGCTTCCTAGTAATTATATTAAAACAAAACAAAAACTGTGGGTAATTATACTACAGTTTTTGTTTTGGCATCATTTTCTCTGTGTAACTGGGGCGAGGGACCAACACAGAAGTTCTCGCTTGGTGCTTCACTGTGCAGGGATTTTCAACTCGGTTCCCCTCATAGCTAGGAGGTATCATGCTCTGTAAGGGGATTCCTGGATAGACAAAACTAGTGTGATTACCAATTTACTTCCACATACATAGTCTCCAAAGTCCTTGCTTGCTGCCGTACTTCCTTGCCCCTTTCATAGAGATCCAACATTATAACCTACCACTGCCTCTACGCACATATACTGTACATACACTTGGGGAGTGACATATTTGGTACAGTCATATATGAATATTAGTTCTCAGTATACTTTTAAATAATAGCCGTTAGTGTTCTAATACTAAATTTATTTTAGGATTTCACTTATTTTATGATTAGTGTTAGTTTGTTTTACTGAAGCTTGCGCTACATTATGTGACACTCATCTCACAACTTGCATAAGCGTATTACTTTTCTAGCCTCTATTTTGTGTTACTACTCTTAGTTTGGATTGACATAGGCCGTTAGAAGCATAACTTAGTTTAACGATTCTTTCTATTTTCATGTCATTTCAATTGCTAACAGGCAACATTTAGTTTACATGTATGCTTTTGATAGACATTCCCGTTGCCTTTAGCTGAATTTTATTCATGCAGTTGGTACAACTGTATTTTGTTTGCTGTTTTTATATTTTATGTTATAGTAGTCATACTTGTTTTATAATATGATTAATCAATGGTTTTATTTATTTCTATTTATCTTTTCTTTCGTTTGAAAATCTAACTTCATCAAATATATTAGTTATCTCGGGTGAAATAAAATTCAAACATTTGTACCCTGAAAGCTGGGCTCAGACAATATCTAATTCAAGAATAATAGTATCACCCGGGCACTTGGTGTGGTCATTACCCTTTTCGAGAGTTAACCTGGAGTACCCCAACCAGAAGGAAAACACTACAAAGGTGGTAAATAAACATTTCCGTTTATATTTTATTTACCACAGTTAGGAGCTGGGACATCGGTTAAAACATTGCCTATATGAGAAATGAACTTTTACATAAAAATAGAAAAAAAAGAAAGATGCAATATTTAAACAGTGACCGTATCTGGCACTGACTGACTTAATTCTGACTTTGATACTTATACTATCAGCAGCGAATTTGCTGTTATCGTTATGGGTGGGTACTTCAAGCGCAAGGTGATGTAGAGTGATGGTGTGGTAGACTAGATACCTTCTTGCTTGCAGCTACTACCACTGGCTAGTCTAGTGCGAAAAAGGAGCTGCTTGCATAACTCCTCTGCTTCACAGTTTGGCCTAGGTACATACTGGCACCTGCGTCCAGGATAAAC
>NW_023649832.1:0-6243 GCF_015228065.2 Penaeus monodon | reverse complement strand
AACCAAATTTCACTTTACCCAGGAGATGTTTTTGATTACAAAAAAGATCTTACAATGGATGAGCTTGCCCGAGCCCTAGAAGCCTGTAGGGGAAACACCCCGGGGGCCCCAATGAGATTCATATAGATGAAAAGCATCTTAATATGATGCATGTTTAATTTGTAGAAGTGTATAAAAAATTTGGAAAAGCCACATTTTTTTCCAAACTCATGGCATTTTGCCCACATTTTCCCATTTTGAAAGGGGGGGGTAATCCCAGACTTCATTCCTCCCGCCCAAAATTGTTTAACATAGGTATTTGCATTTTTAAATTCCAGTAATTTACTAGGACGAGCAGTACGGTTTCCAAAGGGACCCCAAAATTTTCGATCACTAATAAGGGATAGTCACATTCAAGAGGCCATTGCCAAAAAAGATTTTTGATTTCAGTTTTTTGATATAGAAAAACCCCTCTCATGACAGGCAATAGGCCCCTACTCAGAAAACTTAGTTTTTGGGGTTACATGGAAATTCCCTTTGGTTTATTCAAAATTTTCATTTTGAAGAATTTTGCTGTCAAATTATTTTCCGACAATGTCACTTTTGGATTTTTAAATCCAGGAAAACGGGGTCCCACAAGGAATGTCTTGCCCCCAACTTATTTTTATTAGATAATGAATCTTCCCAGCTCTGCTAGAATTTTAAAATATCATGTACGTGAGATTGTGCATTAGGGCATTCCAGCAATAATGCAAATTTTCCAAAAAATCGACCAATTGGCTTTGGGATTGATTCATAATGGGGGCCCCCAGTGGGGTTTTAATTTTTTACTAGAAAGATATGGGGTAATTTTTCACATAGGAGGAAGCCAAACATCAGGCTCTCTAGACAAACGCAATCCCATTCAAAATATGCTAAGTCTTTTGGGGCTATTTTTGATTAGATTAAATTTGGGAAAAGACCCATTGGTCAGTTCATAATAAAGTAAAAGAGCACAAAATTTTTTTTAAAGGCAGCTTGTAATAAATGGGGAGTGATAAAAGCCCTTGCTAAGGGTAATAAAGCCCTGATTAGGTCTAAAGTGTTTATAAGCAATTGTGTATGGTTCGGCATCGAGAACAAGTTTAAAAGGGTTTGGGCTGTGCGAAGCTTGCTTGGTGTGTACCGGATCGGCGTCTTGAGGTGGAATTTGAGTACCTCCCATCCGACTCAGACGGGGCTAGTTAGCACTGAGCTATGCTGCAAAGGTGGCTCGAGCCCCGAGTCACCCTAAGGGCAATGGGGCACTGGGCCCTTTGCCAGAGACCCCAGGACCTCGTCGAGAAAAATCGGTATAGATCTCTCTCCCACGTACCCTGGTTCTTTAAAAATAAGCTCCATGGCTTCCATCAGCTAAGGCCTGGCCTGGGGGTCGAGGTATCCCGAGGTTCAGAGGACCCTTTGTTAAACTTTTTCCCCCCTTTTTTTCATATATATATACCCGAGGGCCCAAGACAGGAGTGGTGGGTGCGGGTGATGGTCCTAAATGTGAATAAAGTTCAACGCCGAATCAAATGATCTTTTTCAAACTTTTTGCCATTGAAAAAAGCCATTGTTTTTGTACTATCGACGCCCCATGATAGAATATTTATTTTTTCAGATTTATTTAATTTAATTTAAAAGCTTTTAAATCATTAGAAACCACAAAAAAGAACTACGGGGTAATATCATTGAAACCTAATGGTGTCAAAAAAACAATAAGAAATTGGGGCCCCGGCACTCTGGTATCCAGGCAATGAGCAGGTGAAAAAATTAGTCGGGTCACTGGTGATCTGGCCCTTTAGCATAGCCCGTCAGATCTCGGTGTTTTTAGTCTCTTAAAAAAGAAAAAAACCCATCTCCTGTGCAAATGAGGGACCAATAAAATTTGATAAAAAAATCAACCCGCAATAGAGCCGGGGGGGACCCCCACAGAAAAAAAAGAAAGGAGGAGGTGGTTTTGGCCCCCCCTTAGGGTCAATGCCCCCATTTTGACAACCTCACTCCCTACATAGAAAAAAAATTTTCCCCCCGGTGCCCAATGCAACCCCAAACCTCACTATCCACCCCCCTTTTAATAGAAAAATATATTCAGTTTTTTGAAAGAATTCGTAACAAAATTTTTGACTTATAAGATTGATAGGATAAATAGGATCCTTGGGCTTAAAAACCTTGGCCACATCCCGCGGGTTGATAGCCAAGAAATCCACAAAGAAAGAAGAAAGAAAAGAAGACAGACAGGTGGGGACCCTTTGGGGGGAAAATTTTCTTTTCTTACACACGAAACATTTTCCCTTTTTCTTCTTTCATTTCTAGACGTTCTCCTTTCGAAAATGGTTTTTCCCTGGATACTAATCAGTGGGGCAGCGATAATGACCAATTAACAAGGGTAATTAGAGTAATAAACAATCACTACAGTACAATACACAAAAATATTGCAGCTGTTATCAGTCAAACACCCCGTAATTTAAATACGTTTCAGGAAAGGGGTGGAGGAATGTCCCAATTTTTAACTAGGGTATAAATTAGATCTCCCAGCTCTGCCTCCCCATTATAAACCCCGGGTAACTCTGCTTTTTTATTTCGGGGCAGTTCATAGTGCTACAAAGGTGCCAAATTTTGGAACGTGCTGAGCCCCGGCTAACAGTGGTAACGGTCGGCCCTCATCCCAGGGGTCACGGTTCGCGCCCCCCCCAGGGCGAGAAGTTGCAAAGTTGCCGGAGGTTACTGCTGTGGCTGGGCACCAGGCGGGCAAGGACTCCCCCCCTTCCCCCGAGTCACAGCAGCTCCCCACGGAGCAAAACAAGCGACAGTATGTCACACCAAGAAAATTTCCCTTGATCAAATGGAAACCAAAACCCAAAATTTAAACTTTAAAATTCTATTCTTTTGTGGGGCCCCAAAAGTTATGGTCCCGAGAGATTGATGTGCAGCAATGAAATGGCAAGTTTACAAAAAAGATAAAGAAATATTTTTTAGTGTAGATTCTGCCCTATGAAATTGTATGTAAACGGCGCGCCTTATTTGCTTTTATAACGTTTTGAGCTTAACAAAAGATGTTAAAAATGGGAAAAAACAAGGGGGTGATTCTTGCCCTAAGTTTCTTTACTAATAATAGCAAGCTTGGTTTTGGTTTTTCAAAAAACTGATCATGTGACTAAAAGTTTATTCATACCCTCACCTCACCTAAGGCTGAAACAAACAGAAAGAGCAAAATATTTGTACTTGCTAAATTTTTTCACGGGTAGATAACGAGGTACATATTTGTAAATCGACATTTCAAAGTTGACATTTAAATTTTATAAGGTACCAAAAAAAATAAGAATTCATTGTGTTAAGCTATGATAATCACTATTTTCCGATTAATTTGGCAAAGGAAATGTCATAAAATTTATATCAAAATTTTGTATATCATCAAAATAGTATACAAACATCATGAAGAAATTTAGCGTTTTATCACCAACCCGTACAAAAAACAGAAATATATTACAATATAAACTATTCATCATTTGGTTAAAATTTCTTTCCGGCGAACCGTAAAATTGCCCCAATGCCCGTTGAGCGATTTCACCAGGGTGTGTCCGGTGGCTCGAGCTTCCAAAACTGTTTCTCTGTTTGTCTTTTTTTATTTTTTAAAGGTCCATCTTGCTGTAAGGTTTTAAAGTGTTTTTCGCCATAAATATTTCCCCGAATCTTACTCTGGCATGTAGTTATGGTATGATTGATTTAAATTTCTCTTAATACCCTTTTAATTAGGTCATTACTTGCTGCCTCCCCTGGTTAGACATCAGAAAAATACACGATTGCAAAGCATCAAGAGCCGCCACCCTGAGTCCAAAGGGCTCAGAAGGATACAACATCATCGGTAAAGTCAAGGTCAGAGACCTTGATATTGCCTAGGTTGCCTCCCATTAAATTTGGCTAGAGCTCTGCCTTATCCAGTCCATACAGGTGTTAAAAGTGTTTTGGGGCAAGGACAAGCCTTGCCTCACCCTTTAAATTTAAAGGGAAGAAGTTTGACAGACCCCCCCCACACTTTTCAGCACTTTTGTACCATATAAAGGGTTGCTATTTAGGCCCAAAATTGCATCGGAAATTCCCCAGTCCAGATCTCCCTAGCGATTCCCCATGCCCGAGTCAAAAGCCCCTTGAGATCGATGTAGGTTCAAGCAAACCATGCCAATCAAACGGTCCCAAAAATTACTCGAGCGCTATATTCGTCTATTGGGCCTTCCCAGGAGAAAATTTAGACTGCCTGGGCACGATGGTTGGGGATCCGTTTCAGAAAAATGTGGTCGAAAACTTTTCCTGGATGCTGAGCAGTGTAATGCCACGGTACTTCCTACAATCCCAACGATCCCCTTTCCCTTCCAGGAGGGATGACCATGCTCCTCAGCAGGTCAGGGGAATGGTATCAGAGTGCCAGATGGCAGTCAGGACTGTATGCAGACCCTGAGCCATAGGTTCACCCCCAGCCTTTAGCAGTGCGGGCAGGGATATCACATATGCCTACAGCTTTCTCACTCTTCAGCTTGGAAATCGCCATCCTAACTTCCATTAGGATAGGAGATTCCTCACTGGTGGGTGGATCCGGCACAGGTATTGTGACATCGCTTGCATCCAAGCTAACGGTTGGAGGGTCTACTTGGTACAACTGCTCAAAATACTCAGCCCAACGTTCACGAACCCCAACATGATGATTTTAATGTATTGAATATTTAAAAACTTAAATTCCATATTACTGCCATCAAAACCTTACGACCGACAACAAAAATACTAAAGCTTCGACCGGCTATACATCGGCCCTAAGGGACATCTCCCAGACTAGGTTACCCCCTGGTCTGTCATCTTCCTTTGTTTTTTTTTTGTTTGTTGGATTTTTTGGAATCAACCAGCAGCATATGGCCATATTAAAACAGCCACCCAAAAATCATTATTTCAATCTAGATAAGGTCATAAGTTTTGTCTCCCTTAGAAAAGTGATTACTTTACTGATGATTCTTTCATCTGATGGAATATTTGATAATGAAAAATCTATTTTTTTTAATTCTGAAATATTTTTTAAATAATTGTCTGATCTGCATATTTTGGGCATATTGTTAAAAGATGATTTATTGTTAAGCTGGTGGTGCATTGGGGGCACTATGGAGGGAAAGTTCTCTATATAGGGAGTGAGATGGGCGATTTTGGTGGCATTGACCCTGAGACGGGCCAACACCACCTCCTCCCTTCTAACTTTCCTGTGGGCTGTATTCCAGTCTTATTTCTTGTTTGACTTTGTTAGTCAGATGCAGGTTGGTCCACTCACTTTGCCACAGGAGATGTATTTTTGCTTTTATTAGAGTCGCAACCTAGATCTGTACGGACTATGCTGACGTCCAGATCACCAGTTTTACCCGACTAATTTGTCAGCCTCTTATTACCATGGATACCAGAGTGGCCTGGTACTCGTATTAGCTTGATTGATTTGTTGGCACCATGTAGCTTACAAATAATATTACCCAGTAATTCATTTTTGGTGGTTTCTAATGATTTAATAGTTTTAAGTGAACTTAATGAATCTGAAAAACAACAACTATTCTATCGTGGGTCGTCGATAGTGCAAAATCTAAAGCTTAATTAATAGAAAATAGTCTGAACTTCAATTCACATTCAGTCGACCATATACCCGCGCCCACACGCTCATCTGTCTTTTAGCCATCGGTATATATATGAAAAAAATTGAGATGTTTAATAAGGATCTCTCTGGCGTACCCCCACCTTGTCTATGGGCCTTAGCTGATGAAGCCAAGCTTCTGATGGGAAAAAATTTGGGGGTTTCCCATGGAGCATATTTGAAATGAACAAGGGATCAATGGTATAGATCTATACCGACTTTCTCACGAGGTTCGTGGAGTCCTCCGTGGCAAAGTTCCTAATGCCTCTATTGCCCTTTGGTGGCCGGCCTTTGAGCCACCTTTGCGGCATAGCTCAGTGCTAATTGGCTGCGTTTTTAAGACTCCTATTTATTACCATAATGAACTTCAATTGATTTAGGCTCTTTGACATTTTTTCTTAACTGCCAATGTGGTCTCTCAATTGGTCTATATCAAGAGTAACCAGAAATCTAGCAGAATTTGAATGGGATTGGGTCTAGAGTTAGCCTGATGTTCGGCCTTCTATGGAAAATACCCAATACTCTTTCTTGTGGGAAAAACCCAAATGGAGGCCCCGTTTTATAATCATATCAGTGCCAGTTGCGATGAA